>NW_003852451.1:4849032-4854200 GCF_000181295.1 Otolemur garnettii
CCCCCCCCCAGGCACCTTACTTCTCCTTTCCATCTACTCCCACGATTTCTCTGCCAAGCTCTTCTCCCAGGGCCCGTTGCAGAGCCAGACACAGCTTCCCCAGCCTCTCCTCACCACCACCCCCACCTCCCAAACAGATTAGAAAAAGGACAAAAAAGTTTTAATTATAGAAAGGTCAAAAGTTTTAAAAATTACCAACATTGGGGAAATCACAAGGTTGCCAGAGAATCTCAAAAACTACCAACAGTGGTTTTCAGAGCCTGGCCTCATTGATGTTTCAATAGAGACCTGGGTCAACCACTTTGAATATTTCCTAAACATTCTTATTAATCTTCTGTATAGTTAGAGGTCCTGCAGGCACTTTCTGTTACTGAGCTTTGCCAGGCTCTTAGGGTCCAGGCCTGTTCCCTGACCCTTTAACAAAGGAGCCACTTGTCCTTCTGCCCCTCAAGGCCTCTCCCTCAGGCTTCCGGCTATTTGTTCTGACCTTCAGTTTGCCACCATGGTTCCTCAGAGAGCACCTCTTGGCTGAGGTGTTAGAGATCAGTCCTTATTGCCCCTCCTCTGTAAGGATGTCTCCTGTGCCCCTGCTGGATATCTCTGCACCTCTGGCACAGGGCAGGGTGCAGGCCTCTTTGTCACTGAGTTAAAATTGGCCCAGTGAGGCAATATGGCTTGATGCTGCTTTATGGCATTGGGCAGGCAGCTTAAGCTCAACAACCCTCAGTTTTTTGCAGCTGTAAAATGGGGATACTAATAATAGCCACTCTGTTGGTTATTGTGAGGATGAAATGAGGCAATGATTATAGAGCCCTTAGCCTATGCCTAGAATGCAGTGACTGATTAGCAAATATTGTCTATGATAATTCTTACCAACACACCTAATCACTCATTTTAGTCTGCCTCCTCTTGTCATGCACGATATGAGGTCCTGGGGATACAAAAGTTGAGTAATGGTTTCTGCTTTTAAGAAGTCTGCAGGGTGGTAAAGTGGTCACTAAAAAGCACAAAGCAGTGAACTAAGTCTTAATGAGAATATGCTCAGGGTCCTTCAGGAATGCTGAACAAGAAGCAACTAAGTAGGAGCTGATGTGAGCTGAGTAGGAAGGACTGGAAGGAAAGCTGGGGGGGGGGGGTAAAAGGAGGAAAAGTGTTCCTACTAGGGAAGAAGAGTTGGTGCTGAAAGCCAGTCCTGCCCACGGTGACACTTGGCTGGTTCAACAATAGCTCTGATTTAACCAGTCCCCTTAGTGGCCATGTGGATTCCGTAGAAAACAGCACTTTGGTGCCCATGGACATCCATCTCTCAGCTTCAAAGCTCCACCTCCAGATGAGCCTTTCTTTGAGATGCCATGCTTAACCCAAGGAAGGTACAGCTTCCAATGACTATTTTCTATGTACCGGGTGCTCCTGGGCCTTTACAAACATCATCTCATTTATTCTCCCCAAAATGACCTTGTATGGTCATCTTGTGTCAAATCCTGGCTCCCATGATTTCTAGTTTTGCATCCTTGGGCAAGTCAAGTAGTCTCGCTATGCCTCGACTTCTTTATCTTCCAGAGGAGCTGCTCATCCCACCCCGTGAGAGGATGCTATGCATTAAAATATGTGAAGCCCTTAGAACAGATGGTGGCACATAGTGAGAACTCAATAGTGGCTGTCATTCTGCCACTCGAGCCTCTAGCTTCACATCCATTTGCAGAAGAGTTCTGACTGCTAAGGCAGAGACAACTGGCAGCTCACCAGAATTCATGTCCTCCTCTTTCTGGGCATGTAGCTGATCTGCACTCCCACTTCCCTTGCAGTTAGGTATGACTGTGTGCCTGAGTCCAGCCAGTGGAACCCAAGCTGAGGTGGTGGGCATCCATTCCAGGGTGTCTCATGAAGTCTAGCCCCTACCCTCCACCATTCTGTCTCATTCAGGCCAGCTAGAATGGAACCGGGTTGAAGACAGTGGTCCCAGAATGACTGACTGCATGGAGAAGGACCATCCCTTCAGCCTTTCCACTGCACACTCCTGCCACATAAGTAAGCACACAAGCATTTGGCTGGTAGCCTGGCCAGCCCTGACCAACGCAACTCACACACCCTGAGCTCAGTGAAGAGGCAGCCTTGCAGCAAGATGTGAGAGATACAGTTGTTGTCTATCAGCATATTCCACCTTCTCCTCCTCCTCCTCCGCACAAGAAAACTCTTGTTCTGTGGAAAATCATCAGACAGTCCACACATGCCCCAGGCTCCATGCTCTTCGCGACAGTGACTGGTTCCAAGGGAGCCACCTGACCCATGGCAGGCTAATCAATCATTGCTACATCTCATGCTGAAGTTTTCAGGAGAAAAGGGATCTCACCTTTTTGATGGGATTGCTGGTTCTAGAGGATGAAGATATTTTAGGAATCCTAGTGGTCATGAAAAGAGTTTGCATAGTAAGCTCTTGCATTAATGTTTGCTTCACATTTCCCAATTACTTTTATCAGTAAATCTCCTTTTTGTTTAAGATGATTAAAGCTAGTTTTCCTAGTACTTGGAATTGCAAGTTAGTAATTTATCAGCTTTGCCCATTGCTTCTGGTTCCCTTGGGGCCTCTGGCAGGACACACTCCCTCCTCCCCCCAACACCTGCCCTAAGAGCCATCTTGATAAGCGCATCCCCACAGTACATAAAATATTAAAATTCCTTAAGTAATCAATGGCAGTAATAGGCATGACCTCCACTTAGAGAATAGTTAGTTACTCACATGTGGTCTCATAATATAATAATGCTCATTCTTAGGGAGGGAGCCTAGCTGTACATGCTAAAAAAAAAAAAAAAAAAAACAAGATCCTGTTAGTAACAACACATTAGAACTACCCATTTTTATTTACTGCCCTGAACTTTTGTCATATGAAAGAGTTCTTAAAGTATGTGATGAATCTGGAGGGTTTGGAAATTTTTGTGAATTTACTTCACTTTGTGTTTCCTTGTAATGGAATTTGATTCTAAATGTTTTCATTTAAAGCAACATAGTTGCAACTCCAGAGATTTGCAAAATGGGAAATAACAATATAACTTAATTTTGACCATTAGCTAGACACACTGTTCTCCCAGCCTTCACTTTTTAGTCTTTTGATCAAGTACAGGATGAGCCCTAATATGTGATGGGACAGTTCTGTAAAATGTGTAATCCACCTGTTTTACCTCAAACACTGTAAGGTATTACCAGGCTTTTATTTTTGAACTGTATTTTGAATTTTACTTTGAAATTCTTATATAAGCCAATCCTTTATCAAAATAGAGGGGAAAAGCTGCTTAACTTATCGCTATCATTTTCTTTCATTCTGGGGAAAACCACCTTGGCCATTGGACAACTAGGTTTCCTTTACCATGTTCATTTCCAGGCTTTGAGATCATTATACCAGTGAAAGCACACTTAGGGAAAAAAGGCTTTTGTAGCCTCAGCTCATCTCTTGAACGTTCCTTTCTCTCACTGTCCCTTGCCCTGCACACCCCAGCTCCTCCAAAATCAAGTGCCAGGAGTCCTAGCCCCTCTCCCGCAGAGGCTCTAAGAATGGAGTTTTAAATACCTTGCTGGTGCTGGGGGCTGGGGAAAATTGGGAGTTCTTGTTTAATGTGTACAAAGATTCTGTCGGGAATGATTTAAAGTTCTGGAAATAGATGGCGATGGTTACACAACATTGTGAATGTGATCAAAAGCCACTGAATCCAACATTTTAAAGTGATCAAAATGGTCATTTTAACGTCTATTTTGTTACCACGAATAAATATCTTGCTCATGCTTCCCGTCCCGTATACTTGTATAAATTACCGCATACAGAAGCATCACTCAGGGATAGCAGCAACTGCGAAGAGAGAAAGAGAGAGAGAGAGAGGAAGGGAGGGAGGGATGGAGGGAGGGAGGGCCTTTGAACGAGCGCGGCTCAACCGCCCTACGCCCACTGTGTCCGCGCACGCGCAGGACGAGGCCTGGCCGCACGACGGTGGCTGCGGGCGGGGTAGGGAGCCCGCCGGGTAAGCGTTCGCGCTCCCACCGCCGCCGTCTCCTTTGTCAGCCGTCGTCTCGGAAGGCTGCGCTCTCCGGTTTCTGCCCGCTCCCGTGGGGTGCGGAGGAATCACGTTACCGGATGCGCGGCCGCACTGCCCACGCGGGCACCGGCCCGAGACACGCGCGCGCCTTCCCCGCGCACGCGCACTCACACTCACACACAGCGCGCGGTGGTCTGGACGTGGGCGCTCACCCAACAGTTCCCAGGCCGGGGAAGAAAGGGGAGAGGGGGAGGAAGGGAGATGTAAAATGTTGCCAGGGAGAAAGAAATGGTAAGTGGACAACTGGATACGAAAGAGAAGTTTCATCTTTGCTTTCTGGAGCTGCAAAGGGAACCTTCGGTTGTTTGGAGTCAGTACAAATGAGAATGAGACGTGGTCATTGCCAAGGGAATCAGGCTTGCCTGGCTCTTCCCCGTGGTGAAACAATTAAGGACAGAGTTTCAATATTGGAAATAAATGGTTTATTAGAAAATAGCTAATCAACATAGTCTTTTAAGAAGTGTTTTTACATGTCCCTTCAATATAGATTATTTGGGCATAGGCACCTAAAAGGCGGCGAGGTTAACATAGTGCCCACAAACGGTGTCTTTTTTTCCTGTCCTTTTTGTGGCTTTTAGATAGTTTTCATTAGGTTAGCTAAATTCCACTTTAAAGTGAATTTACCCTAAATGTGTTTGCATAAAATTATACCTAGTTATGGCTTAGAGTGTAAATCATCTTTAATTAGAGGTATTCTTTATAGTATTTTAACAGATAGAATAATATATTAGCGTACTGGAACTGAAGTGCAGACATATTAATAGCCTTAATATCATACTGCCAGAAACAGTCATCTTTGCAGCCTTTAATCATCTCCCAGCCTGCCCTTCCCTCTGCTCTCAGGTGAGCACAGGGTGGGTGCCCCAGCTTCTGGTCAGACTGGCTGGGAAGTGCCCAGGGGGCTGTCATTATCTTTCCTATATGTACATCAGGAAACAGATTGAAAGGTGTACTTTGTCTCTTAGTATGCAAAAAGATTAAGATTTCTGGCTGGGCGCCTATAGCTCAACCGGCTAAGGCGCCAGCCACGTACACCTAAGGTGGCGGGTTCGAATCCCCAGCCCGGACCCGCCAAACAACAATGA
>NW_003852451.1:4855001-4856426 GCF_000181295.1 Otolemur garnettii
CCTTAGCCGCTTGAGCCACAGGTGTGGAGCCAGCATTACATATTCTTACCTTACAACCAGGATGTTTTTAAATCTATTTCATCAATTAAAAACAAAGACAAAAAAATTCACACAGAAATTTGTAACAGTCATTCACCCAATGCACAGACACCAAATTGTACTCACTCAGCCTTGTTACCTAGGCATTTATTACTTGTCTGAATGAGTAGGTACTTGCCAATGTGTAAGTTTAAAGATGATCATATCTAGGTTTTTAAAAGGGAAATTTATTTTGTTTTGTTTTTTAATTTTTTTTTTTTTTTGCACTTTTTGGCTGGGGCTGGGTTTGAACCCACCACCTCCAGCATATGGGGCCGGCGCCCTACTCTTTGAGCCACGGGTACTGCCCCTAAAAGAGAAATTTAATGAAAGTGTTCAAAAATTTTCTCAGATCCCCCGGGGACTAGAGTGAGGGGGGCGGAGGGCAGTGCATTGCTTGGAAGCTATTTCAGAAGGGCATTTTGTAGAAAACATCGAAACTCAGTTTGGGCCTTCAGTAAGCATTGTTAAATGAATGTTGCATGGCTTTGGACAAATAAGCTATGTACACACATACATTTAGTGATCATTTTGTGCATAAGTAAATATATATACATAAGCAGAACCTGTCCCTCTATTTAGGTCACATTGCTAAAGCTGTGGGGTGTCCCATACTTCAAGCTAGAGGGTTTGCTGGAGGCATATGTTACCTAGTCCATCTCACCCATCCCTGGATCTCCACCCAGGCTCAGAAAACAGCAGAGCTGACTAATGACCACACTTGGATGTCATGATCTGCATGAGTAAGTTGAGGGTCTCCACAAAAGATTTCTTGTGACTAAAAATATGCTTCTCACCAATGGACTTCTTAAAATATCTATTAGTTATAAGCCTTTAACAAACATGCATGTTTGGGGGAGGATGTCATTATCAATTGCTAACCCATTACTAGATTTACTGTGTATAATATCTGAGCAGGAAAAAGTCGGGGCTGGGGGCGGGGGGACTGTGTTTTAAAACAGAGAATACACAAGAGAGGAAAAACCTTGCACTAGAAGGGGGGAGGGTGGCATGCAGGTTGAGCACACCATAGAGACACAGCCATCAGGGCAGAGGGGGCTGAAGAACCAGAGAGACTCAGCAGGCAGGGCAGAAGGTGCTGAAGCCTCTACACAGCATAGAAGTTTGTCCAGGAAAAAGAAACCAACAGAAAAATGATTTTTGTAAACCTGTAATATTGAAATGTATGTTTTAATTATATTATCTACTTTTAAGAAAGTGAGGAGGCTCGGCGCCTGTGGCTCAAGCTGCTAAGGCGCCAGCCACATACACCTAAGGTGGTGGGTTCGAATCCCCAGCCTGGGCCCGCCAAACAACAATGAGGGCTGCAACCAAAAAATGGCCAGG
>NW_003852451.1:4856597-4866449 GCF_000181295.1 Otolemur garnettii
GAGGAAACCAACATTCTCATATACTAATGATGATACTATAAACTGATAGAAGATTTGTGCAAGGCAATTTGATAATAGATAGCAAAAGATTTAGGATTGTGCCTCTGTACTGTAATTTCACTTCTGGGAATTTATTTTGTATAAATAGTCATGAATGGACAAAGATATAGATAGCAATATTACTATTTCAAATAGGGAAAATTTAGAAGAATTAATTTTAGACTGGGCATGGGGACTCACGCTTGTAATCCTGGCCCTCTGGGAGGCCTAGGTGGGTGGATTGCCTGAGCTCAGGAGTTCAAGACCAGCTATTTGGGAGGCTGAGGCAAGAGGATCACTTGAGCCTAAGAATTTGAAGTTGCTATGAGCTGTGACACCATGGCACTCTACCTAGGATGAAAGAGAAAGAGTCTGTCTCAAAAAAAAAAAAAATTGTTTTATTTTATTATTTATTGTTACTTATTTTATTTTATTGTTTTTTGCTTAGCTATAATTTCAATAATAAATACGAGTCAATTATGTGTTAAGAACTCATCAAAAAAATTGAAAAAAAAAAAGTTTGTCCACAGTCAGGGAGCTCCTTTGGTGTCTATTGATTAAGAGGGTCCCTTTCAGGAACTTCATGGGAACTACTAGATGTCACAGAAATTCCTAAGTCCAAGGACATAGGTAAAACCTGTGTGCAAGTCCTCTCAAGTGCCTCTCCTGACGTCAAAACAAAATATTAAAATTTTCTGTGAAATGGTCATTCCTTCGAGTAATGTTTTAAAAGTTTTAGTCAATTCAAATATATGTAGCACATTCCTGAAACTACCATAGTGCATAAATGGTCTCTCATTCACTTTTTAAGATACAACCAAAAGCACACAAAGTACAGGCACCACTTAGCATCTGCATACTCTAAACTTGAAGACCTCCTCTCGTGTCTAGCCTGTCTTTCTAGGGCACCTTCCTTGGTGGAATAATCATGCAGATAGAAAAACATTGCAAAACACCATCTTTCCTCAAACCAGAACTTATTAAAATTTGTATTAAAACATCAAAGAATAAATAAAACTGTCTTTATGAAGTCTTACTCAGATTAAAAATGACAGTTTGCATGACTGCTTCTCTCACAAACCTTTATCTCATGACATGATCTTTGTTTCTCAAGCATTTTCAAATATTTTAACCCTGAAACCTTCACCCAACTCGTTGCAAAGTTTAAAACTACTGCCTATTTCAGAATGTTTACACATGGTTCTCAAACATGCTAGGAACTGGCAGACCAGCCTCCAGCTGTTTCCACAGAGGCCCTGAGAGTGGCTGTTTCACATTGTGCTATTTCTCCAGCCTACAACTGTTATTGCCCTGGACTGAGACAAATGTTTCACAGCTGAGCCTAAACCCAACATGAATTTAAAAGTTTACTGGGGAGCTGCCAAATTTACAACTACCCTGACCTGTCTGCCTCTGTTCTCTGCCCATGTGTACACGTGCAAACTTGTCTGAGAAGAATTGGCTTATAAACAAGGGAGAGACTATCCAAGAAGCATTCCCACAAGGAAATAATCATTTTATTTTTTTGATATCAAGAAACAACTAGTCGATTCAGTGGGAGGAAAAAAAGCAAACATTTTCTTTAGGAAATTTGTGATGAGCTAGTTGCATGGTTTATTTTGGTTAATCATTAAATACATAGTTGAACTTGAATCCAAATTCTCATAATCTAAGGAAGAATTCCCTACTGAGTAATGTTTCAAGTTATAATCACTTTGCTATAATCAATATCGAAGCATACTGTTAAAGGAAACTAATTTGAAGCCATAAACACTTTTAAGGGGGACATCCCCATGGAATTCGTTTTAGCCAGTGGCTAGGGAAGCGCTCATCTATATTCCTTTCCCTAAGTGCTACAATCTCGGCCAGTCCACCTTTAACTGTTTTATATGTTAGACTTCCAGCAACAAAAAATGCAACTTGACAACTACTGATCAAATCTAGCCTCTTACTCATCTCACCCCTGTACAGTATTGCACAAAGAAATGAAAACTGGACTAGATCAAATTTAGTTAGAGTCTACCAAACTTGGCTGCTTGTCTGTCAAAGGGCTTCTATGATTTCGCTTGGTGCATCCTTCTTTCCACCATTGATTCCCCCAGTAAACAATTGAGTGCCAGTTCTAGGCTTTCTTGATTGTTAAAACTAACTGATATAAGGGAGAAAATGAGGAGCAATACTTATATAACCCTCAATGTAGAGCATAATTCATCTATAAAATCATTCAGTTTTTCTAAACTATGTGAATGAAATTTCTTTGCATAAATACAATTCCACCCAAAGCTTCTGAACTGTGAACTAATCACATGATCTAATTTTGGAGCTTTCCCAAAGTTAATCTCTGCATTCGTTATCTTTTGCTTTCCACATGTGTCATCTTGCTTTTCCAAATTTCATTAGGTATCAATACCAAGAGAGACAAAGTAGAAGCTATTTCTATTTTATCAAGTCTCTAGACAATGGGAAAATGTTTTATACTACAGAAGAGTTAGGTGATTCCTACGTATGCCAATATTTTGGTAGGGTATACAAGAACAAATAATTATGGACAACTCTATCTTAAAATACTTTTAAAATAATCCCATAGAGAACAATGATTTCACTAAACTGATTTTCATTTTTAATTGAAATGAACCTCTGTGTGCACAGGGGTCTACATACACACCATACAAAATGAGATGTTTAGAAAGACATTGGCTTTTGTATCAGATAAGACAGGTTCAAGCCCTGTTTCTCTACTTACTGACAGTAAGGAAGTCATCTAACATCTCTTAACCTTAGTTTTCTCATCTAAAATTAGAGCTAACTGTCCAGGCATGGTGGCTCTCTCCTGTAATCCTAGCACTTTGGAGGCTGAGGCAGGTAGATTGCTTGAGCTCAGGAATTCAAGACCAGCCTGAGCAAGAATGAGACCCCATCTCTACTGAAAATAGAAAAACTAGCCAGGCATAGAGGTGGGCAGCTGTAGCCCCAGCTGCTTGAGAGGCTGAGGCGAGAGGATCACTTGAGTCCAAGAATTTGAGGTTGCTGGGAGCTAAGATGCCTCAGCACTCTACCCAAGGCAACAGAGTGAGGCTCTGTCTCAAAAAAATTAATAAAATTAGAGCTAACAATGCTTGTTCAGTCTATTTTGAAAGTTTGTCACAAAAATCAACAGAGATAGTATATGCCAAACTTTATAAGTTACATGTACAGGGTCTTAATAATGTATACTGGTAATATAATTTTCTCAATAATTCAACATAAGTTATAGGGCAACTTATTCAACTTTACTGAGCCTATATTTCTTCATAATGAAATATATAATGGACTCATAGGGATAAAAGTGATATTGTAGGGTAAACTTTAGGGGGGTATCTTCTACCATTTTTTTAAGTAACATAAACTTAGCTTGAAATAATTTAAGCAAAAAAAGAAAAATAAAAAGTATATATTGTTTATTGCAAGTAACCATGGAATGGTCCAGGAAGCAACTGAGCTTTAAAACCGCTGGAACCAGAAGCTTGAATGCTAACAAGGCCTGCACTTTTCTGCCTGCCTGCTGTTTTTATTCTCTCACAACTTCTGCACATAGCTGGATGCCCAGCCACCAGCTACTCCTGTCCACACACTTCTTAACTTTGCTACAAGGAAACAACCACAAAAAGAAACTTGAGCTAAAGTTGCCCACCTCCTAGCCCTGAGCCTGATGCCAGAGAAGTCCCAGGCAAACCTCTATCTCGTCAGCTGAGCTCAGGTCAGAGACCCTGGAGGGTGCAGGACATGGTAAGCAGTATTTTAACCAGATGGTTAGAGTGAGAAAGAGGCAGTTTTCCCAAAGAAGAGAGAAGGTATCCTCTGAAGAGAGTTAGGGTCCTCGGCAGTCAAGGCAATGAACACTCATCACACAAACGGGCAGAGAACTGACTCAGACTCTGGCTTTCTTTCTGCCTCTCTAGTGAGGGTGGCCTTGGCCCACTGACTACACTCTGCAGTTGAAGGTGGGGGAACAGACACAAAGCCTACCCGTGCCTCACAGGGTGCCCGCAAGGGACGAATTACAGAACAGATGTACGTGTGCCTTAAAAAGTTCAAAGCACCGTGCCAATAAAAGATGAGCTGAGTTATTCTCTAGTAGTTCTATCTCTTAGGGAAGTACAGAAACAAAGATTAAGACCACTCTCTACTTCCATTTTGTTAAGAAACAGCACCATCTTAGAGCTTTTTTTAGAGTTAAAATTTTATTCATTGCCTATTAAATCAAGCATGACATTTACTTGGGGCAACCCCTAAAATTTTTTGACTCAGAAAATTACATTTTTTTTTATAAATTACAAAGTACATTATGTATAATGTACACATCTTTGGCTATATTTGAGAATAAATATCGCCTAAAGAAATTGCAGAATAACAACACGAATAGAGATTCCCTGATTCTGCACTAGTTTAAATATTCCACTTCACTCCTTTCAGGCCAGCAGTTTTCCATTCTTGACCAATTTTCTCTGGGGTGAGTCTTGCCTACGATGGAAGCTGTGTCTGTTTAGCTGTCCCCCTCTTGTGGAGGAGCTATTTGTGGCCCTGTGAGAGAGACCACATCCCTGCCTGCAGTGCTTCAGGTGGTGGGCTCGGTCCAGCTGCTCTGCGGGGCCCTGTGGGCACTGCCCCCCCCAGAGTGCCTCCCTCCTTCAGGTGGTGGGCTCCATCCAGCTGCTCTGCGGGGCCCTGTGGGCACTGCCCCCCAGAGTGCCTCCCTCCTTCAGGTGGTGGGCTCTATCCAGCTGCTCTGCGGGGCCCTGTGGGCACTGCCCCCCAGACTACCTCCCTCTTTCTCTCGCTGCCTATCCGGGCCCAGCTGGAACTCCCTGCTGTAGGACATCGAGCCCCTTGGCCCTCTCCCTTAGAGGAGTCCTTGATTTTGTGCGAATAAGTGACCCGGCCATATTCATTGGCGCCTCCCAGGCACAGCTGTGTGTGTCTTCTCAAGTTGCTGTGATGTACGGCTTGTCTCTCCAAAGGATTAGAACCTGGGCGAGTGCCAGTGTCTCTGCGGGAGGAATGGGCAGTGACCCTCATGCTGCCGGAGGAAAGGCAGGGAGCACAGTCTCCTTGCCCCCTGGGTCTCTGACCTGCCCGGGACCTGGGGTCCAGGAACGACCTTGTCTCTCGGGGGCCAGGGTGTGGGGCCGTGACGGAAGAACACCTCCTGCCCATGGTGCAAGGGGAGAACTAGAGGATAAATGCTGAAAATAATACCCTGGGGTGAGGGCCAAGGTCATGGCCAGTGAGTGAGTCCAAATCATCTCATAAATTAAAGTAAGTCTTGGAAAACTGGGAGCCGAGTTACCGAGCCAAAGTGAGCGGTGCCGAGCTACAGAGAAAGCCAAGAGTACACAGAGTGAGCGAGGGCGACAGGCCTCACTGGCCAAGGTCATCTAGGTGTGTCCTAGATGGGAGGAGGGAGCTGTGGGGCCGGAAGGGAGCCAGGCCCCGCAGACACAGGGCAAGAGCTCCTGCACTGGATCGACCCCACGCCCCAGGGATTCCTCCAGTTAATTCTGAAATGTGATTTAACGCTGGTCACAGATGGGCTGGAAATGCCACTCTTTAGTTACCCTAATCCCAGACAAGTCGTGATACACGCAGAGCCAATTTCAGGTTTAATCGTGTTACCTACCTCCAGGTAGAAATCAATCCGGTTCTGGCGCGGCCCTGCGAGGCGTGCGAGGGCTCCAGTGCCGAGCAGCCCCGCAGCTGCAGGTGCTCAGGCCACATCACGCGGGGAAATGAACTCACCCTGTGGGCTCACTACGTGCGTCGGGGATGGGCGGGAGGCCGTTCTCAGGTGGATTCCAGACTTCCATGATCTGGCACTTCCCCCTCTCCCGTCCTCTTCCTGCTGGGACATTTTCATACATGCCACAAGCCATACGATTCCAAAGGAAATACGAGCACTTAATGATGGTCTAAATGAGAGTTCAGTCGCCAGGCTAGCCTCTCTGTTAAAAAGTCAGTCACAGTATCCACTTTAGTCATAGGCCTGAAAAATGAAATATTTCAAAACCCCAGGATTGGCTCATACAGAGGTAGAGTGGTATTCATGCCTGCTCTCTGAACACTAAAGATTGTTTAATTCTTTAAAAAATTTCCTGACAGAATCATGGAACACATGGCTATCGGAAGTTTATAATCTCACTAGTAATTTCAGTTGATTGGTGACTGAGTTACTCTTCCTATCTCATTTTGCTTTGAGATGTCACAATTTGGGGTACAGGGGTGATGCCTTCCTTGTTCTCTTTTCTCTTTGCTGGAGAGGGAGGGACATGGCCAGGGAGAGAGTCTCATGTCCTCCTAGTCTGAACCACCTCAGGAGATGAGGAAGATTCAGGCTGCCCATGAATAATCCAGACTGGACTGTAATCTTCATTCCCAGTGCTTTCTAGGGAAATATAAAAAATGTTTTAGACTCTAAAGGAAAAGAAACAAGAAAAAGTCTTTTTTTTTTTTTTGCAGTTTTTGGCTGGGGCTGGGTTTGAACCTGCCACCTCCGGCATATGGCGCTGGTGCCCTACTCTTTTGAGCCATAGGTGCTGCCCCACCCCTTTTTTTTTTTAAAGCCTTCTTTATTCAGTCTCACTGTCCATCAAGGAAAACTTGTCACTTTTGTAAAACCTATTATTTTCTGGTAGGAAAGTTCAAACTTGGTTAAGAATTGTATTCCCTTCTTTGTACCCAAGAATTTATATGTGCTATTTCTCTTTTTTTTTTTTGAGACAGAGCCTCAAGCTGTCACCCTGGGTAGAGTGCTGTGGCATCACAGCTCACAGCAACCCCCAACTCCTGCGCTCAAGCTATTCTCCTGCCTCTGCCTCCCAAGTAGCTGAGACTACAGGCTCCTAACACAACGCCCTGGCTATTTTTTGGTTGCAGCCCTCATTGTTGTTTAGCAGGCTGGGCTGGATTTGAACCTGCCAGTTCAGTTTTATGTGACTGGCGCCTTAGCCACTTGAGCCACAGGCACTGTGCTATTTCTCTCTCTCTCTCTCTCCCTCTCTCTCTTTTTTTTTTTTTTTTTTAAATCATAGCTGTGTACATTAATGCAATCATGGGGTACAGTGTGGTGTTTTCATACACAATTTGAAATACTCTCATCAAACTGGTTAATGTAGGCTTCATGTCATTTTCTTAGTTATTGTGTTAAGACATTCATACTCTGCTTTTAGAAAGATTCACTTGCATCCTTGTAAGATAAACCATAGAGGTGACCCCACCAATCACCCTTCCTCCACCCATCCATCCCCCTCCCCCCTCCCCATATTCTAAGGCTATAATTAGGTTATAGCTTTCCTATGAAAGCTATAAATTAGTTTCATAGTAGGGCTGAGTACATTGGATACTTTTTCTTCCATTCTTGAGATACTTTGCTACGAACATTTTCCAGCTCCATCCATGTGTGTGTGTGCTGTTTCTCTTAATGCTAATTCTCTTTCTTTCAAAACGTAAGAGTGTCACTAAAAATGGTTGAAGCACAAGATTCTCTTCTATCCAGTTACCAGAAAAAATGAAGTGACTAGCATGTGTCTCCTTTTGGGTGTACCCTGAACTCCTGAGATCAAATAGCATAAAGGGGGAAAGCAACTCCTCTTCAGGGGGTGTTTAGGCAGAGAACTGTGAGATGCTGAGGAGGTAACAGAACACATACAACAACTGAAATGAGGAGAGGTGGGTGGTACCCATGGCCACCGCCACTGCCTGGGGGTGACAGGGATTAGCACACAGTCCCAGAATGCCTTCCAGGATGTACCTTTTGTGTTGTTTTGAACAAACACTTGTTGTGGCGTCCAGAAGTGAGGTTGACTTATGTGTCTTATGCATGACCAAGAGTGTTTTTTTTTTTTTTTCTAATTTTCTTTTTTGAGGTAAGGCAGTTGCCAGGATGATAAAGAGAAGGAAAGGAGTTGGAAGCATGAGTGCTAAGAACCCTGTGTTTGGAATACCGTGGAATACAGTGGAATTTGGAAGAAAGGAATGAGTGCGAAGAACGCTGTATTTGGTGAGTTGAGACCTGAGTTTTAGTCCTTATTCTGCCACTAAATAACTGTGACTTTGGACAAATCACCCCTCCCTGGGTTTTATTTTCCTTATCTTTATCAGAGGTGAATTCAAGTATATTTTCTCTAAAATCTCTTTAGGCTTCAAGCATCTGTAAATAGAGCAACCAATCCCAGCAAGAATGTTAAGATTATTACGTGAGCAATTAATTCTCAAGTGTGAATTAAAGCATGGATTTCAATGGCCCTCTAAACACAACTCTAGAATCATTTTACCAAATCACCACTAGGAACATCATGAGATAGAGCCTTAATAACAGACCACACATTCCAGAAAGCAGAGGTAATACATGCTGGACAAACTGGTTTTTATCTGACTGAGGAGAGCACTAGTTGTGTTCAACCCTTGACCTCTGTTTCCTCAGTTGACCTTTGTAACAATCCTGTGAAGTTATTAGTATACCCATTTCACAGAAGAGGAAGCTAAGTCTCGGAGGGAGTAAATTTCCCCACACTGTTCAGCTCAGACTCAAAGCCACACTGACTCTGTGTTCATACTCTTGAGCGTGGTACCCTTTTTAGTGGACATCTCCCTAAAGTGCCTTCTTAGAGATCTTTTTCTAGTCAGCCGTCACCTGTGAAGTTTCAGTACCGCACATGTACCCACCGTGTATCTCTTTATGTACAATATGTAAACCTGTGCTTCATGCATAAGAAGAATGTAATTCTTTCTTTCTTTTGCTCCCGAAGAACCAATTTCCACTGGCCTAAGGAAGGAGGGGCAATATCTCTCTGGTTGAGAATGTACTAGAAATCATTAACTTTTCTTGGCAACAAAAGGGGGCAAAGTGGTAGAAGCCTGCATTGGCCTCAGTCTCTCAGGCTTCATTTTTAGTCCTGGCTCTGCCTCTTAAACAAATTGCTTCATCTCTTTAAGCCTCTGTTTTGCTCATCTGTAAAATTGGGATAAAAATATTCCCTTTCCCCTTGGGTGGTTGTGAGGATTACAGGAGCTAATGAATATTCATTAAGATCTGGTGGAATGCAGTAGGTGATCTCTAAATGTTGCCTAATTATCACAGAAACATCCCGGTAATACAGCCAGTCTTAAAATCCTTTGTTTCCTGGAGGTGGCCTTATTGAGTTCTTTGACTTCAAGAGGGGTTTTACAACGTCTTGGGGAATAGCTACTTCTTTAGGGTGAAGGCTCTTTAGAAATTACTGTTCAATAGATACAGGCTGTCCTCCTCAAGCCCAAGTCAAATTTTCCACGTACTTCTGAAGGCCCTTCAGAGCTGATTAGACTGAATTCACAGGCAGCATTTGCCTGATATAAAATATGCACAGCAACACTATCTTAATTAGATGTACATGTCTCTGAAGATATAAATAAATGCTTCCTTTTTGATACGTCTGATTTAATAGCCTAATAACAGGGGAATGTTGCTGAAATATAATTCAGGGGGTGAGGGAGAAATTAATAAACTCAAATATTTAAAGCTCAACAGCAATTAACAACCCATTTAAAGCAAATTTCCGAGTTTTAATTTTATTTATCCTTATCCAACCAGGAGTAAGCCTGGGGTTCACCGTTATTCACTTTCACACCTCGCAGGGTGCTGGGCCTATGCTGGGTAGGCGTTCTCAAATCCCATGATGCCAAGGCAGCGGACATGCAAAGGTCCCATGGGAGGTGCCCCAGGCACAAGGCTTCCCATTGCCCCCTTTACTAGTTTAGCAAAGGTCCCACGGGAGGTGCCCCAGGCACAAGGCTTCCCATTGC
>NW_003852451.1:4866507-4891676 GCF_000181295.1 Otolemur garnettii
TCCCATTGCCCCCTTTACTAGTTTAGCAAAGATCCCACGGGAGGTGCCCCAGGCACAAGGCTTCCCATTGCCCCCTTTACTAGTTTAGCAAAGGTACCAGGGGAGGTGCCCCAGGCACGAGGTTTCCCATTGCCCCCTTTACTAGTTTAGCAAAGGTCCCTCGGGAGGTGCCCCAGGCAGAAGGCTTCCCATTGCTCCCTTTACTAGTTTTGCAAAGGTCCTGAGAGGGGATACTGGAGAGGGGCGAGCTCTGGGAGAACAGGTCTTCTCAGGGAGACCACGAGGATGCACCTGCAGGGCCCTCTCTATAGTGACTCAGCTCTTGGGAATTTATAGGCTTAACTCCCTGGAACTTGGAAATTTCCAAGTTCTGTGAAATCCTGTAGTTCTGTAGGGGCTGGAGTAGCATCTCCCGCTTGATTCAAACTGGCCAATGGGAAGGGTGCCTGTGGGGTGGAACTTTTTGACTGTCAATAAAAAGACAAAGACCAAGCCAGTTGGGGAGCACGGCCATTTGGAAATCTTCTATGCTGTAAGCTCCCGGCCAATGAATAAAGCCCTTCCTCTTATAACTATGGTGTTTGGGTGCTCTTTCTCTCCGTTGGGCCTCGTCTTCCTGTAACAGTCCCACCGGAGGTGCCCCAGGCACAAGGCTTCCCATTGCCCCCTTTTTAGTTTTGCTTTTCTCACTTCACTGGAAACTGGGATTTTAATCCAAGTGTTACACACATATGGTCAAATGCAAAACCAGGATGTGATTTTTTAGGATCCCCTGGAATCAGAGAAAGTCCAGGTTGATGACCTCTGGTCCACTGGGGTATAACCCTGAGTCCTGACCCCCCTCACTCTCATGCCCATGAGAGGTGAACATGAGTGTCCAGGCACATATGCTTAGAAATTAGCTAGAATGAGAACACTCCTTTTTAACTAATATTTCGTAACATTTTAATCATTTATCAAATTATAATTTGGCAGTAAAAAATCACTTTATACAAAGATAGTCCATGCATTTAACAAATCAATCTTAATGTATTCACTGTGCCTTTTCATGTCTCCTGGTAGCTTTGTAAGGTGCGTGGCTTCAGTTTTCCCAGGTCCATTTTGCTTAGCTAGTGGTAGATATCTGGGAAACTATGCAACCTGGTGTTCTCTCCTAGAGATTTTAACATTGCGTTTGTGTCTTCACTCCAGGAATGAAGAACTCACTTATGCTCCCAGATGGGGAGAGGTATTTCCCCCTTTCACCTGTATCTGACAGGGTGAAGGAGGAGCTGGGTAGGAGAGGTCAAAGCTTGTAGGCAACCATGATTAAGGGGAGAATCTCAAGTAGAAGATGCTCCCCCTGGGGGTGGTGGAAGGACCCAGGGTTGCAGAGAATCAAAGGAGCCAAGCTGGCTTCTTCCACCACAGTTTCTTCCACATGAGCCTAGCAAGGGACAATTCAAAAGGAAGGGGCCGGACAGTGTAAAGTGGCAAAGATCCTTCAAAATTACCCTTGTGTGTGTGGAGAGGTCACTGCAAAGGTGCCCTGGACTCAGCCCCTTGTTGCAAGGGCTGCACTTTCTGATAGGCGAAGGTGCCTATCAGATGCCTATCACCATCATTATCCTGTCCCTCTTCTGTTCTTATCCTGGGGTCTTTCCCAATTAGATTCTCTACATGAATTTGGGGTTTGGAACTTTGAGGTACTAACTTTCTCCTGCTCACTTGAACTGAGATGAAATCAGGAAGTTGAAATGAGGTTTTGTGGGTGGCCATCGTTAAATGTTTGACAGAAGCAAGGCAAGCTGGACTCTGGGGTGGGGGGACAAAGCAGGCAGAGAAAAGCTTTGTTAGGCAGGAAGCGACTGCAGGTTCGGAGGGGCCATCAGCACCGGCTCTTGGTCCTGTAAGGCTGGACTACACTTTCAACTCTAGATGGTATTTATCTAAGGTGACCAGATTTTAACATTGGTAAAGCAGGACACCATTTACTGGAGGTGGGGGGTGGGGTGGGGGTGGGGGATTCTTAAATTAAAAATTTGGTCTATATGGAGCAACAAAAATTTTCATAGAACGCAAAAATAGTATTGTAATATATTTTTTAAAATTTCAACGTAAGTACAATTTGCAAATATAATACATTAAAAAAAAATTATGTATAGGGTGGTGCCTGTGGCTCAAAGGAGTAGGGCGCAGGTCCACCTGGGCGACTTTGCCCAGGAGGGGAGTAGGAAGTTTACATTAGACTTTTCATTTCCAAATGAAGTTACATTAACCTCTTCGTTCCCAAATGGAGTTACATTAACCTTTTCAGCAGCCATATTTCCTTCCCGTTGTCCTGCCCTTCCCTAGATTGTCATGCATTCTTTCCAAAAATCGGGATTTTTTTAAAACGCCGCGGGACGCGGGACAAATTGTTCAAAAGCTGTACGTCTGGTCACTTTAACCAAAAGCAAAAACAAACTTTACCTAGTCACAGTAACCTAGGAGAGCTATAGACAATATTGGGCAACTCTAGAATGTTGCAAAAAGCCGTGGAACAAAGATGAGTTAAGTTTATCAACAGACAATAACCACCCTGCGGGAATTGGTTCCCACTGAAACCACCGGAGAGAGCCGGGACAGGACCATTCCTGTGTTGGGTGAAAGTGAGCACAATAATGGAATGTCCAGGGCTGCAAATGGCACCTGAGGACAGCAGTTCCGTAGGTGTCAGGCTGTTCATCTAAGATGGTGCATTAGTTTCCTACCGTGGAAACTAGGTGGTTCTGGAGACCAAAAGCCCAAAACCAATGTGTCAGCAGGGCTGCAGTGCCCCCAGAGGCTAGCCCAAGATCCTGTTCCTCGCCCGCCAGCTTCTGGGAGCCACAAGTGCACCTTGACTTGTGGCCACATCAGTCCAGTCTGTGCCGCCACCTTCCCACGAATTCCTCTTCTCCCAGTCTCTCCTCTTCTAAGTACATTGGCCATCGCCTTCAGGGCCTACTGGGGTAATTCAGGATGATCTCATCTCAAGACCTTTGGTTTAATGACACCTGCAAAGGCACTTTTTCCAAAAAAAAAAAAAAAAAAAGTCACATTTATAGACTCTACTGGAGTCTGGAGGTGAAATCGTTTGGGAGCCCCCATTCGACACAACCTGATGGCAACTAGCAGGGAAGGAACCCTCAGAGTGGAACATGGAGCTCACGTACCTTTCCCGTTACATATGTCGTAGTTAGTGTTTGCTGATTTTTCTTTTAATTCAACTTCCTCTTACTACACAATGGCCAGATTATTTCTAAGGGAGGATTCTGTGCCTCAACTGGGCTGCTCAGGAAAGAGAGGTGTCCAGATCTCTCGGGAGGGTTTGAGCCAGCAGAATAAATCCTTCCGAGGGATACCCACGCTAGTTGTACCACAGGCTCCATTCGTCCCATTTCAACACTTGAGCTTGAGGCACGATGTTTCCTCACAGAGATGTGGGACAAGCAAGGAAGAGGAGGAAGCCACAGGCGCCCACCAGGGCAGGGCGGGGCTGACATGGCTGCAGAGGCTGGTTTGGGATGTGCGGTCAGGTGATGATGGAGACACCTGGCGTCGCCAGGCAGCAGGCAAGCCACCAGCCAGCGGACTGGGCCAAAGGTAAATGAGTAGTCACCATCAACCCAGGAATGGATAAATAAACCGTGCATATGCCATGGCATGCCATTCAGCCATAAAGGAAGATTGAGACTTTACATCTTTTGTATTTACCTGGAAGGATTTAGAGAACAGCCTCCTAAGTATCACAAGAACAGAAAAGCAAGCATCCAATATACTCAATACTAATATGAAACTAGGAGAGGAACAACCACACATTCACATGAGAGAAAGACACAATTCAATTCAAGAAGCCAGAAGGGGAAGGGTGGAGGGGGTGTGGTGAGCTCCCACCTAACAGCCACAATGTATACAGACACCTCCTGGGTGAAGGGCTCAACTGCAACAAGCAATGGAACCTAAACAGATGTGCCCTTATATTAATCTGAAATGTAAAAAACTTGAAAAAAAATGGTAGGATGAAGTCATATGAAATAGTGGGGGAAAAACAGTGATTTTGACAAGCAGATAGGATAGAAATCTGGGAAAAGTGTGTATTAAGTTTTTCCTATCAGTTGCTTGTTTTTGTTTTTTTGTGTGCTGCCTTAAGTGGTAAAATGATACCTGACAGCTCAGAGGATTAACAGATGAGCTGAACTATCCACTTCAGGACCCAGCACGGAATACAAAGCTAGACACAAACTCAGTTCCCTCACTGATCTCTGCCATTTTTCTACAACTGTGCAGTTAATGAGCAGCTTCTCCAATAACGTCCCAGCTCCCTTCCCATTTAAGTTTCAGTTCTGGAGAGAGAGTTTGATTGGCCCAGATGGCAGGTAAGCACTGATGGCCGGTGGCCTAGACATAGCCCCTGTGGGAGTATTGTGGGGTTGGAGAAGTCACCCCAGCTGGGGTCTCAGGCATTGATACACAGAGTCAGGAGGGTAGAAGGTGGCTAGAGTCACAGGGCCTCGGCAACTGGACTGGGGCTGGGAGTTGGGCTTCAGACTGCAGAGACCAGAGATGGGAAAGGGCTGGGGTGGATGGTAAGACCCAAAGCACAGGGAAGTTTGGAGGTAGAAGAACATAGATCTGCTTTTGTCTAAGGACCTCTTACCACTCTTAAAAATTATTGAGGGCCCCAAAGCCTGAGACATCTAAGAAATTTATTCATTCATTTTAAAGATAGGGTCTTGCTATGTTGTCCAGGCTGGACTGGAACACCTGGACCAAAGTGTTCCTCCCTCCTCAGCCCCCAGAGTGGCTGGCACTACAGAAGCACCCTGTGCTTCACCCTGAGATATTTTTAAGACACAGGAATTCAGGCCGGCATTCCACTGGTTATTAGAACTGAGAGTTAGCACTCTCAGGCAGCCCCTTCTGGGGAGCCTGGGGGACACACGACTGTATCCTCCCAAGAGTGCAAGAGAAGAAGGTAAATGACATTTTAGTGCTATCATGAAAGCCTTCAGCTGTGGAGACTGGAGACTGTCTGCAAGGACCTTGCCCATGGTCACTGGACCACTCACTCCTGGGGCACTGCTGGTGTCCTGGTTCAGAACCTGATCTCAGAGCATGGCTAAACCTGGCTCTGCCACAGCTGGCTGGGCAGGCATCTCATTCGGTACCTCCATTCTTTAGCCAAAAATGAGGTGCTAAGAGTTCTTTCCTTGTGTGCTCAAGATCAGAGACAAAACACACAAACTAGTGAGAACAGCACGGAGTGAGCAGTCAGAACGTTCTCCCTATGATACAGCATGGTCCCAGCTTGCAGCCTGGGAGGGAGATCCCAGGGCTAGCACTGTACCCTGAGGACTGTCCCTGACACGTGGTGGGACCAGTGATACTAAGCTCCCCACACCAGAGCCCGGGTGTGCTGGTGGGAGCTGCATTCTCAATAGCTGCTGAAGCAACAGTCCACAAGATGAGATTTGGACTGGTATCTCAGCAAAGATGATCATGAAAAAACTATCTGTTTTATGGTATCCGTGACTTGTATTGCTGAGATACCCGTCTCTCTACATGAATCAATAAGAATGTGAAATTGGGCCAATTATGAATATTTCATATATAACAAATCCAAGTTTTTAATGCTCAAAAATGATCAGAAGTCCATCACTAGCCTCCAACCCCCAGAATCTCTCTCCCAACCTCAGCTCAGCTGGAACCCCAGAACCTGGGGTGGGTGCTACCTCCGGGCCAGCTCACCTGATACTTGCTTGGAACATACCTTTGCCAAGGAATAGTCCACATTTCTGCTAGTGGCCGTGGTCACAGTAGTAGTAGTCACAGCAGCGGGGGCCACGTGGGCTTCTTCTCCATGTCCGGCCAGGGGTTTTCACTCTCACTGCTAACCCTTACCACACATGGGAACCAGGCCTTATTTCCATCCTATGGGTGGGAAAACTGAGGTTCTGAGAATTTTATTCACAAGCTAGGCATCCTGGTAGCCTTAAGGTTAGAGTCTAAGGCCATCAGGCAGACTACAAACCCCGGTCAGTGCCCTGCTTTGGGTTTCTAAATTTTTTTTCTTAAACGTGATTCTCAAAAGTGGTCGTTTAAAATCCGAATGTCCTCAGTATGCCAGATGAACAGGCTCCTGATGCCTTGCTGTAATTTGTGTCACTTCTTATCACTGCAGCTAACATCAAATTCTATCAGAATATGGAAAAAATCATTTTGATGTTTGTATTTGCATATCCAAGGATTGGAGGATGGTTTGTATAATCAAATTATGTAGAGTTGTAAAAAGGGAGCCTCATTTAAATAGCTTACAAAATTACTTTGAAGACGCACATTAAAATCTAAAGAACCCATCGCCTCCAAGATCTTTCCCAAAAGTTAAATGCTAATTGATGATGACAACTTTGCCTTTATCACTGGCACCCTTCCCCATCGCCACCCTGTTGATATCACAGCTCAAAGCCACTCTGTCTCTCTCCCTCTTCTACCCACGGCCATTCCGTGCTATAATCACAGATGGAATTTTATGCACAACTAGCTGTCCCCCCCATTGTTGATCAAAAGGAGCAGCCTGAAAAAAAACAAAACAAAACTGGAATTTGCTGAAATTCTGATTTCTTTCAGCAGTTTTATAGATTTTATAACTTATCTTTTATTGACTATACAAGGTCTCTGGTCCCTAGCATCTGTTTGTTGCATCTGGGAAGAAAGATAAATTCCATTTTTTATGCCACTGAACCAAATTTAAGAGGCAAACAGACAAGTCTCAGTGGAAGAGGACAGCAGTATACCTCCTCCTCCTCAGCCTGGCTGTCCTCAGTCCCTCTGGGGACAGGACAGGGGGAGGAGCCAGCACCTTCCAGCCTGCTGTCTTCCTCAGCTTGGACATGAGCGTGCCCAGGACTGGCCTGTCTGGCTGAGGGCAGATGCCTCCTCCAGAGAGGGGCCCTGGGGACTGTTGCTCACAGACACCAGCTTCAGGGAGGCTACTTGGTACACATTAACAAGAAAAAAAACACATAATTTACAATTTCTCAGGCAAGGATTGTGCCTGGTCACCCAGAGACATGATTATACATCTCAGACCTTCATTATAATAATGGACCTGCTCTTCCAACTTCTTAAAACCTCAGCTGTTCGATTCGGCCTCTTCAGTTCCATAACTGTTTATAAGATTAATAGACTCTGATGCATAATTGACTCTCCTACCAGGAGAAAAAGAGAGAGAGAGTTTAATCATAGCCCTGGCAAAAGTAACATTCCCATAATGAGATGGTGTCTGTCCACACGGATGGGGTAAGAGGTAGGGGACAATCGCCAGCTCGGCCAAGTCAGGGAGAGAATAGGAGATGGATGGAGGGGACAGCTTTGGGCAAGACAGTCTTGGCAGTTGATGGGATATGTCCCTTCCATAAAAGAGGCTTTAGTGGACAGTGTAGAAACTAGCCCCAGTTGCAGAACTGGATGGGATCCAGCTCTGAAGCCGCACCAAAGGCACACAGGAAGGGGGAGGAAGCAGAGGAGGGTGCAGGTGGGGGCTGCTCTCTCATGTCAGGAGCCCCTACTGCCCTTTTTGGGGTTATGAGTCTCAATGTATCACCCCAGGTCCTGTGGAAGGCAGGAGGCAGGGCCACTGGCTGGAGCAGGCCTGGAGCAGTAGACAGTGTGACCGGGGCAAGCCTAGGCTGGCCAGGTGGGCACTCTCAGGGTTCTGCGCTTGCATCTGAGTAGCCTGAGTTCACAGAGGCCGCCACCTGTGCAGATCCTCGGTGGATCTGAGGGCTGAAGGAAGGGAACAGCCCCAGCCAAAGGGAATTAGGGGCCTTGTGCTGAGCTGCCTTCCCTGGGCTCTCTCCAGACCTCGCATCTCCTCAGGGCTCATGTAAATGTTCTGCAGAGACACCAGGTGTCTTACAGTCTTACAAGAACAAAAGCCAAAAAAATCGAAAACAGAGAAAGGAGAGCAACAGCTGAGAGGAGACGGCAGTGGAGAGAGGGCCTTCTTTTCTACTGCTGAGTGGTGAGAGACCCACACAGAAGGGCCCCGGCTCTGCTGTGTGCGGGAAGAGTGTGTGGGCTCGTTCTGCCTTGTCATCGGATTTGTGTTCCTTCCTCTTGCCTTAAATAACAACTGCCTCTGCTGGACCTTCCCTCATCTGCTTCTTCCCCAGCTCCTGTAGAACCCAGTCATGGTGGCAAAGATGCATCTCTTTTCTTTCCTCTGACCCCCAGATGCCGCAGCACGGAGAAGGCTGTCAGGCCCACGTGGATGTGCACCGACTCACACACTCACTTGATGAGAACTTGTGCAAATAAAGCCCAAGCATGACTTCTCAATCTCAGGGGACTTAGACACCATCTCTGGGAGACATCACAGATTTGAAAGGCTAAGATCTTACAGTTGGGTCTGGCATAAGGACACTTTCTGCCACGTAGACTCTGCATTTAATTATTTCTATCCTTTCATTTTTTGGAGGGGAAAAGGAGTAGAGTCTGACAAAACCAGAGACAGAGATGCCCAGTATCATTTCATTGGCTTCTAAGAGCTATTGGTCATTTTCAGTGAAGGAAAAAAAAATCCCTTTTGAATCCAGGGCCTGCTGGGTGCTCATTTGACACAACAAAGAAATAAAAGTTTGGTTTTGATGGACTTCAGTCTCCTGGGATTGGAACGTCATCTATTCAGCCTAAGAGTCCACAATGCCCTAGCAGTGGATTGCTCCTCATTGTAGAGCTACTAAGTAAATAGAAAGGTGATTAGCAGCGTGCTCTGGCTGCTGTATCAGGTGGGATTCCATTAGGGCTGGAAGAACAAGAGAATGTCTTTCTGTGCCCACTGCACATGAATCCTTCGTGCTGTCTCTAGGATGGACACATTATCTCTGTTTTTCTTCCAAAAGAGACATTTCCGAATTTCCTATTGTATCTTCACTTTGATCAAGGCCAAGAGAAAAAATAAAAAATAAAAATCTTAAGTGCCTGAAATTGGTCCAAAAATAAATAATTCTTTTCCTTTTTCCATTTAATGATTTTGGTCCTAAAACTCTAGGAAGATTATCTCTGTCTTTTCTTGCATTTTTTTTTCTCAATTGTTGAATATCTGAACTTCGAAATACAAACTGAATGTCTGGCTATTATCATTTCTCCGCCCTTTGAAGAATAAATGGCATTATGTCACTTATATCAGCAGGAAGAAATGGAGTTTCATAGGAAGGAAATTTAGGTTCAGCTGGGAAAAGAAAAGATGTTATGGCATTTATTTTTAGCCGCCTTTAAAAAATATATATTTGAAAGTACTAAACTCAATTTCACATGTCCAGAATGGTATAACCTAATTTTAGCATATTAATTAAACAATAAAAGTAGTGTTTTGCCTCATACAAAGAAATAAAATAATTAACTTACTGAGGAAATGGGGTCATATGATTTTACTTCGAGAGGGTAATGAATGACATTGGGTAACTGTAACAAAAAGGTTTTGCAGAACAGCTCTGGCCCTGGAGCCTGTTTGGCATTCTTTGTTAAATATTTGACTGAGAACCAGCTTTTTCCCTCTGCAAATGTTACCTGTCTTGACCCAAAGTAGGCTGCAGACACTTTAGCAAAGCAGGCCAGTGTTCCTCCGAATGCCAGGCTTGGGGGAGGTAAGGTTTGACAACTTTCAAGGATTCCTGGAGTGTCCCTATACTCCCTGAATCAATAAATATGTGGGCTTGCTTAGGCTCGAAGGTGTTTTCTACCTGCAGAAGGAATTCCAACATTTTGTATTTTACATATTTGGGCCTCTGAACTTGGAATATTTTGTTACACTTCACATAGCTTCATTCCCTGGAGGGAGGGGGGAACCCCGTCTTTCAAGTGGCTATTTTAAAGCTAAGTGCATAAATATGCATGAGAGGTCATTATTACCACAAGATGATACTTAAAACCTTCAAGTGTCTCCTACTAAGATTTTTCAACTTGTTCAGTGACAGCAAATCAAAGTCTCCAGCTTTTGGTTGCTGAACTTTGCCTTTGGTTGTTCTTTTGGAGTTTTCAAGGAAATGAAATGGTTTGGGGTCTCGACTGGCATTCATTCATTCAATCGTTTGAATCGTTCATTTACTCCACAGATGTGTCATGAGATACTGGACTACCTGTGTCCATATGGTACAGATTCCATAATGCAGCCTCGTAGCCGGGACTCTGGAGCTTGGGCACGGAGTTTGCAGGTCTTAGATCGGGATCTGAGGAACGGCGAGGTTAAATGGTTTTCCCACATCACATTGTGTCATGTGGTAAACGCTGGAAATCAGACCTGGTGCCCCAGGCTAGGCTGTGTCCAGTGAGAGAGGACCTCGTAGAAGGCTGGTGGGCCCAAAGTAGAGGATCGTTCTGGGAACCACAATACTGAAGAGTTGTATTTTGACCCATTTCTTCTATAACTTGATATTTCAATGTGGAAATCCCATAGAGTGTTATGAGGACTCTGAGGGCTCTGAAACATGACATTCACATTCAGAATTGACGCCACTGTAGCAAGTTCTAACGGGAAATACACAATTTTTGGCTCTAGAATTAGGTCCCCATGTGGCCCTCTTCTCTATGGAAATGGAGAAATAGCAGCAGAAAATAAAAGGGAGCTGGAAAGAGGGAAACAGGCTTGTTAGTAGCCTCGGCTTTCTCCCCTCTGGAGTGGAAATATCAGCCAAGTAGCTCTCGTGTTCTGACAACATTTTTAGTCCCAAATTAACAAAGAGTAAAGAAAAAAGAGTAAAATGTTTGCTCCTAGGCTCCAAATCTCTGACGTACAGGCAGAATCGATGCAGAGCAGAGTAGGCAGGACCCACCCGGGCTGTGTTCTTGTCTCTGCACACGTGCCCAGGTGCACCTGTGGCCTGACATGCTCGGCTCCCCGAGGCCTGAGGTGGTCTTGCTTCAGGAAGTCGCAGTAGCAGAGAACCTTGGCAAAGCAGAGCCATGCTCTTCTGAGGACCAGGCTAGCTTGACCGTGGAGATGCAGTCCACAGGAAGAGCTCGCCCATGAAGTGCCACATTGGAAATCTCCACAGAATGCTTTCTAAGGTTGGACTTTGAAATTTCTCCTTTGCTCTTCTGCCCTGTCATTTAGGCATTTAGCAGAAGAGCTTGCTCTGGGAGGCCATCTGGGTTTGGGTCTGTGCTCCTCCTATCACTGGCTATGGGGACTTGAGCAAGTGGCTAACTTCTCTGAGACTCAGTTTCCTCATGTGTAAACTAGGACTAAGCCCCTGTAGCAGCTTCCAGGGTTACCGGGGCTAGAGAAGGCCACATAGTGCATCTGGCTTTGGAAGGTGCCCAAGAGAGACCCACCACGGCCCTCAGCCTTCCACAGTTCATCCTAAGGAAAAAAATTCCTCCATGCATTTGAACTCACCGTGGTCACACCAAACGTCTAATAACCATTATCTCATTCCCAAATCCATTTCCTACATCCTCTTAATGCTTTGCTATTAATAAAGTTGACAATTTTTAAAGTACATTTTCTGTTTTTATTGCTTTCCTCCTCTAATATGATGATTTGGGTTTCAACAGAACATGCCTTTCCTCTGCCCACTCCTCACCCATTCAGTATTTTGTGCACCTTAGAAGCTCAAGAGATTTGCTGACAGACTAACAGAACGATTGCAGCTTCTAAGCCCAAGCCCTCCCTCTCCTATAAATTACTATCTTCCCCAACCCCTAGAATGCAGGATCAGGAGGGATCCCTGAGCCCATACCGTGGGCTGTGGCTAATCAGCCCTAGAGACGCAAGTAGACTCCTGGAGACACAGCCAGTGCCACACTCCTGGGCTGGAGAAGGATTGAGTCCCACCATGTGGAAATGGAGATTTCCCCAGGCTGGTTTGCAATACCAAGCTTTGTCATCCTGTTGGGGAATAATTTCACCGTTCCCTGGTAACCAGCGTGTACCTTCTGTCTGTGATCCTGCATTCATTTACCTTTATTGAAAAATCTTTTGCTCAGGTCCAGGTATTGACCTTACGTGTTTTCACAAATCACACACACACACACTGATATATATGTATATATTTCAGATGGGTTAGCCTCACCTGGGACATCTATCTATTCACAGTCTAAAAATTAAGCATTTCCTCAACTGCCCATCCCTCCAGGCTGCCGTTCATTCTGAGTCATTCATTGAACCCAATGTGCTAAGAGGTGCGGGCTCCGGGCTGGACCTGCTCGTGTGTCCTCTTCTGTGCTAGTTCTTGGCTTTCCGCCTTCCCTTTCATCCCTCAGGAGCCCTTCTGGGTACCGCGCTCGGAGGTGCCCACACAGAGTAGAATATCCGTGACAGGATGTCTTTCCACGTGAGAACCAAAATAGCCCTGGCCTTTGTGTGCCGTGTCCCTGTCTAAGCTCACACTGACATCATGTCTCGTCTCCCCTCCCCTTCACTCGGCCTCGCAGTGGCACACACTGTGAAGGACCATTATAGATCTAAGTTGACTTTTTTGGCTCCTTTATTTGTAAGCTTTGAATCCATTCATTTTTTTCTCCTCATCACTATTTGAACTACGCCCCTTGTGGGGAGTCATATGCAGGCTGCCTTCTTGTGGTTTTCAATACATTTTCCTTTTGCCAGCAAGGATATTAAAGGAACTATGCCCAGGCTTGGGAAAGCTCAGTTACGTGCTAGGAGAGTAACACTACGTAGTCTTGTCTTAAATAGTGGCCTCTCTACTCAGAACAGTTTGGAGCTGGATGAGGCCTTGGAAATCTCCTGGTTTATCAGGCATTCGAGGCTCAGAGAGGCAAGAACTTGCCCGAGATCCCACAGGGAACCTATGCCTGACTCAGAGTTAGCACTCTGGACTCCTGGCCTCAATGTAGTTTGAGTATTTTTAAAGTTGGCTTTTTGGTTTTTTTATTGAACGTGTATATGTAAAAGAATGAACAAAAGCAACTTCTAGTGCCACATCAAAGCAAACACGTTTCCAATGTTTTATGGCTAGTTCATGCCAGGCATCTTGAATCTCCAACTATCGTTATTTACATCCTGGGGGACTCTGTCAGCTCACGCTGACTCAACTGCCCCCCAAACCCAGCAGAACCCAGGTATCTCTTCCCATGCTGTATTAATCTGTGATAGTCATGGCCTGCCTGCACCAGACAGTCACCGGCAATTACCTCTGCTAATGTTGCCTCATCCACTCTGTTTGAAACTTCTTTTGATAGGGGTTATGTTTTATTTTTGGACAACTCTAATTGTAGTGAGTTTTTCTTCCAAACAGGCTTGCCTTCCTCTAACATCCTCATTATGCCCATTTTTTTCTCTGCACCTTTCAAATGGACGTGGCTTGCAGGCAAGCATCACCATTGAAAAAAAGCATAATTTTCAAACTCAGGAGTCTCTCTGGCCCCTTCTCCCCTGAGTTTGATCTCAGCCTTCTTGATCCCTTGGTCTCCCTCATTTGTGCTCCTCGCTTTTTTGCATTTTTCACTGAAATCTTCATTAACAGCCCAGGGGGTCTGATGTTTGCAGCCTTTCCTTGAAGCTTTCTTTCTTCAGTATCTTTGTAGCATTGCCCTTCCATCTCATGGGTCTTAACTGTCCTCAGAGTGTGCTGTCCCCCAAAGCAGGAGAACACGGGCTGAGCGTTTGCCCCATGTGGTTCAGCCGCTTCAGTTAGGGAATCTCATCGGACAAATCTAAATGGTCTCAGTTCTGTCCTCTGGAGCAACCCTGGGTACATCTAATCCCTGCTAGTATTTTAAGAGTGTGATCCTATTCCCCTCGCACGGCTCTTCCCTCTCCCGCACTCTTTAGAAGATGGATATAAATGTTTGTGTCTGTAGAGATGTTGTCTGGCCTGAGTATAGAACAGTGGGGCATTTTCTTTCCTTTACTGGAATATTCTATTTTCATCAGAGCAGACTCAGACCCACCAGTTCTGTTTAGCAGCACTGTCATCCTCTGAGCTTGCAGTCAGCCAGATCCCTCCACCCTTTCTATTATTCCCTACTCATGTCATGTATTTATTTTTGAACTTCTGTGTGTCATGTTACCTGGATTGGTTATTCTAGCTGATGGGGAGGATCTTTTGAAGCCTGACTTTTTCATGCACCTTTGTGTTTCCTCCATGCTTTTATTGTGTACAAATTGGATCCATGAACGTTTGGTATGTCAGAAGCACAGATGATGGTTCTCAGCGAGGGTGCAAGAGAATAATGATTTCCAATGAGTTTACCTGTACCCTGGACTTGAGCAAGTCAGCAAGAGAGTGGCAGGGACAGGGAGCTGGCTTTCTTCTTGGCAGGGAGGCAAGTTACAGGTGCAGAGGGGAGAAGCCTAGTGGATGGCAGTCAGAGGCATCGGTGTGCTGTCATGCTCATTTCAGTTTAGATGCAGGGGTGAAGGAAAGACAATTGGAGGCATGTGTACACGAATTCCACATGGACATTGATTCGGTTTCCTTGCTCGGTGGGCTGAGAGGGCCTGGGAACAAGGACAGCCTAGTAGCACCAAGCACATCCTGGGCTCACATCTTGGTTTCTAAATACCATTCTCCAGTAAGAGGAAGCAGGGCTCCTTGCAGAAATGGCTGGTTCTAGGGCTGGCTCAGGGAAAAGATAAGATGAGCCTGCAGCACTCTGAGGTAGCACAGAGGGAGGAACTGCTCAAATAACACAAGGAAGAGGCACGTCGGAAGGACAGGAGTCGACTGAGAAAGGGCCCAGGGCCCAGAGCTGTAGCAATCTGAGCAAACAAGGAAATGGAGTACTGTATTATAGCTTAAAGTATTAAATAAATAGGCCTTATACCTGTAATCCTAGCACTCTGAGAGGCCGAGGGAGGAGGATTACTCTACTGCAGGAGTTCAAGACCAGCCTGAGCAAGATACTGAAAATAAAAAGATTAGACAGGTGTGGTGGTGGGTGCCCATAGTCCATGTCACTTGAGAGATTGAGGTAGGAGGATCGCTTGAACCCAGGAGTTTGAGGTGCTATGAGCCATGATGATGCCACTGCACTTAAGCTAGGATGACAGAGCAAGATTCTTCCCCCCCAAAATATATAAATACAGAAATACATATAAATATAGATACAGATGAGCCCATATTGACTCCAGAAAATGATTGAATAAGTAAATAAATTAGACAGGATGAACACATGCTCCAACGTGGAGTGTGTCTTCACCACCACCCTACCCTGCCCGTGGGGGTGGCTGGACTTGACGACCTGCTTCCAAAGAATAGAGCACTCCATATAAAAGAGGGAAGGCAGCTTTGCTCTGGACAAACCCGGGGAGCACGTCCCAGCCAGGTGATTGCAGTTGCTGTCATCATGATAAATCATATGGGCAGCATGTCCCCTTGCTATGACAGGATGACTGTGACATTTTACCTCTGTGGTCTTCCTCCCTAAACCCATTTACTGCAGTCTATGCATGAGAAAATCTTCAGAAAAAACAAATTGAGAGACATTCTACAAAATAAAACAACTGACCAGTACTTCTCAAAATTGTCAAGGTTATCAAAAACAAGACAGACTGAGAGACTGTCACAGAGCAAGGGGACTAAGGACATGTCACAAGTCACTAAGTCCAGCTACCCCCCAAGGCAAGGTAGGAGGTGGGTGAAGTAAGTGGCTGGGACTATCGGCAGCTATTCATATATCTAAGGATCTAAGGTTAATCCTCCCCAAATATTAAAACAATAAAAGAAGAGCAAAGAAAAGAAATAACTTTAGTGTTCAATCAGACAAGAGCAAGAATTCTGGGGTACTCGACCAGGGACCTCTTGTTGGTTGCCTACCTGACCACAGATCTTCCCACTTGCGGGCTAGAGGCCCCCGGATGGGGCTTCCTCCAGCCACTGAAGACGCATCTTTGCCACTGCCGTTCCTGGTGCTTCTAAGACTGTGAGTTCTACTGTACTTATCCAGACCAAGTCCAGCCCTTGTCTCTGATTTCCTATTGGTAGGGAGTTTCCACTTAGAACTCCACCAGCCCTGAAAGCTGCACCTGTCCAAATCCAAGACCCACACTAGGTTTCCCCTCGCTGCCATCTTTCCCTTGTTCTCCCTCATCAGACTCCCGCCATCTCCGTGCTAGACTACCAACGTCCAGGTTACCAGTGTGTCTCCTCTCCTTGTCTCCAAGATCCACCCTTTTCTGACCTGTCTGCAAAGCTGTCCCCTGTTTCCATTTTCCACTCACAGGGCATAGATTCTGGTCTCCTTCACATTCCCCCATCCCACCTTCACAGAACTTCCCTGGCTGCTGCACCATTGTCCTTGCAAGCCCCAGTCACCTGCAACTCTTGACCGTGATCTTCATGGCTCCACTGGGCCCGTCCTGCCTAAGATGCAGGCGAAGTTTGACCCTGCTCTTCAGCTTGCTCCCCAGATGGGTCCCATTGCCGGGACTCAGCTGCCCTGCGCCTGCGCCTGGCCCACGATGTGCTGTTTGTTATCCCCTTCTTCCTCCTGGACATCAACCCACACCCTTCTCACACTTCTGCACACTTTTTAAAGAAGTTTTTTAATCAAATTCCCTGAAGGACTCCACATCACCCAGCTATTTTTAACGAATCCTTGACATTTACAAACAACCATAATGTATTTCTTCTTCTGTTTCTGAAACCTTGTTTTCCCGACTCTTTGAATGTAAGCTTTTTGGATTCAGGCTTTGTGTCCTTTAACAACTTATCTTATTTATGTACGTGCACTTTGGTAAAGTGCTATTCGAAATACTTTTTTTTTCTATACAAGAAGCTTGACAAAATGTTATTTGAATACAATGAGTGTCCCATTAAAGACGCCATTAGTTTTTTTAGTTTGTTAAGCCTGTGACCTTCCTGGTGGACTAACAAAGAGGCTGCCTGATTAGAGTTTGACGCCTATTCACTCGGTGAACAGTTCCAAAGGCTGACCCCTCAGCATCCCCGGGCTCACCCTTCATGGAACACCTTCTGTGCTGTTGGCACCCACAAGGCTCCTGCTAATGGCCTGGCCTGTGGCTCTAACCCACCTGCCTGAGACTCACCCAAGTCCACCTGAGCCACCAGTGCACAGAGAGAGCCACAGGCCCCTCCTAAGGGGCTTTGCTGAAGCCTCGGGCAACTCTGCATCCCACTGTCCCCTCAGTCTGTGAGTCCTATGATGCTGTTGAGAAAGCTTTTAGGTTTCCAGAGCACGGTTTGTACTTGGAAAACCTGACCTACGCCCCTAGACCCCCTCTTCTCCAGATCCGAGCTCTAAGGGCTACGTCATAGCAGTCCCCTCTCCCCCTTCCCTGGCGGCCCGTTGCCACTCACCCCAGGCTCCAGTGATCCTAAATAAACATCCATTTCTCTTTAATATACAGAAAGGCCACTCATAGAAGCCCGTACTCGTTCTTATTTCGGTATTGCCTTTCTATCCTCCACTAACATTATTTCTTTTTAAGCGTTCACATGAAAAGTAATGGGATTTTTCAGTCTCTGCTTTGCTATCCGAGCCTGGAGCTCTGGGAGGTGAAGCACTTGGACATCATGGAGATTTTCTCCCCTGAGCTCTGCGGTGGACATGACCCCTGTAAACAGTGTGTGTGGTGCATGTAGCTGCTAATACTGCCTGTGCTGACTTTCTCTGAAATTGAAGAAACGAGAAGAGAGAGGGAAGAATGTGGGTTCTGACTTTCTGCGAATTCCCGGGCTGTCTAAGGCCATTCACAAGCTCCTGCTCATGGGGAGCTGGCCTCTGGGCTCCCTGTGGTTGGTATATGGCTTTGATTGACCTGGGGAAGTCTTGATTTATTGGCTTTGAATTGATCTATTGATTTAATAAAAGTCATTTATCATTGTCACTGGTTCAAGATAAAGCACTCAATTTTTCTCCAGTTGGGCAAACGTCATCAATAATAGATGTTTTGCTGATTCTGTTGGGTGACCGATTTTCATGGAATGATCCCAGGAAACTTCTCTCACTGACACAGTCCTGCTCTCTGCATGGAACTACTGCTGGGTCCTGTTGGCCTGTGCTCTCCACTACTGGGCCTGACTGTCCTCTTAGCCCTTCATCCTGGGAATAACGTGGGCCCCACGGCCCTGGCAGGAATGGCGGTGGGGCTGGGGTGCAGCTGTGGCCGTGCCCTCCCTCCCCACTACCCGAGTGACTGGCTGAGTGAGTCTCCTCCTGAAGGGCTGGCAGGACTGTCAGAAGCCATGGAAATGAGGTCATCACCAAGTGTGGATTCACTTCCTCTGGACATCTGTGGCCAAGCAGGCAAAAAAGAAAAAAAAAAAGTTGCCTCCCAGCTGAAGTACATCTGAATGCTCTTCTAGACCTTATTCTTGCTAACAAAGCAGAGCTTGCACAGATGCACATGTGTGCAACCCGCACTTAGGCACACGTGTGCACACATACCCACGACAGTGCCTCCCTAACTGTCCTCTAGCCCACACTGAGTCCCTTGTCCTCCCACAGTGCTGGGGTGTGTGACCATGAGACAGAAAACCATCAGATCCATAGAAGTTGCTGGTATTTTGTGTTTTGGCACATTTAGCCCCAAATCTCAAGGTTTTGTCTGAAGGTCCTGCTAGGGGCTAGCCAGGCTGGGAGCTCCCATGCCAATTCTGAATGTCTTTTGGGGAAATGAAAGTGAGCCTCCCGAAACTCAAAAAAGGAAATGAATCTAGCTGGCTGCATCCCTTTCTTCATCCCTTCCCGCCCGGGTGTGCCACACCTTGTGGACACCGTCTAGACCTTTTTGTGTCACTTCCAACTAGTTTGCTGCCGGTCAGAACTGTGTCTGCAGACCACAGCAGGGAAGCACACAGAGCCCATCTGATCACTTCCCCCCAGGGCGCAGAGCGGCAGCAGTTGGGAGATGGCAGGCACAGCGTTCTCAGTATCACGACTTTCTGAAGGCAAAAACATTTCTTGGAGACACTTCCTCAAAAGTGACATCCTGACTCCTAAAGTGCTGACCGACGTTAATCCCGTTTAAAGCTCTAGTGCCTCGGAAGCGATCATGTAATGGCATCTTGGACTTTTTTTCTTACAATTTTAGTCCTCTAAGTGTAAAGGAAGACTGCTTCTCTTAATAATTAATTATGCCAGCTATTTAAAGCACGTGTAGCTATAATCAGAAACCTCAGCCCTGCCACTCTTTACCAAAGAGCGCTCCGTTATTATAAATTTTGACACCCACTGATCTGAAAGAAACTTAGAAAAAAAAATGAATTGTTTTTCCCAGCCTTTATGTAAACGCCATAACAAGTTTTTACTCTGAAAATATTTTTCTCTAGTTTGTATGTAGAGTTGCTAATATTCCTGTGCATATTATATCAGATGGGCCATGCACATTGTCCCAGACACATGCAGTTTGGGAATTAAACACACAGGCTTTATTATTGAGCTGACCACTGTGGCCTGGGTGACAACTTGGGTTTGTTTCTTGCCCCCGTGATTCTTGCCAGGTCTCCAAGTGCAGGAGGGGATGAGCCTGAGAGTGCCCTTCCCATAGCCCTCCATCCCCTGCCCACTCCTCAGGGCCCTGAGCTTCTGGGAGGAAAGCACAGGCCGAATCCTGTAGTTGAGTCATTCAGAAAGGGGTGGACATTCCAGTGTGCCACATTTAGGGCCTGGGAACCCGCCTCCCTTTCACAAGCTCAGAGGATGGCATAGGAAGGGAAAGAGAAAGAGGTGAGCTGAAATGTGTTTATTTTGATTACAAAGAGATTCTTTGTTTTCCAAGGCTCTGCCACAACAGTGAATTTAATAGTGTATAGTTAATTCCAATTTGCTTGTGATCAGATTTGCAAAAATTCTGTCAACATAGATATGTCTAGTGGGAAGGCCAAGTGCAAGCTTGTAGCCTGGCTATGGGTTTTGATGGTGACACACCTGGGGGCCCTCGGGTGTGACAAAGGCTGGGGGCTGCTCTCTGTAGCCTCCTCGGGAGGGCTGAGACGTGGGACAGAGAGGGGCCTGCAGGCACCTCGCTGTGGCCCCAGCTTCCTGGAGCCCTTCCTGGGCTACAGAGTTCAGAGTTCAGAGTTCAGGACTGCACATTGGGCTATGGAGGAGAAGGAAGGGGAGGGGGCTGGCATTGGAGAGTCTGTTCTAGTACTTTCTGAGTGATGCCCTTTCTCCCCTAAATATCTCAACAAGTCCCCTCTCAGTAGATGCAGATGTGACCTCAGGATGTGGCTGTAGATGCAGCCAGTTTCTCTGGGGCAGTTGACAGGAGACAAGGAGGGAGAACTTGCAGGAGAGCCATGGCTTAAAGTCCCCTCCTCTGTGCATGTCTGTCCCTAAAGGAGCTGTTGTCACCTGGAGCTCACTGAGAAGCCAACTGAATACACGGAAGGGGGACAGGGTTTTATGAAGTGAGAGACAGACAGACTTGGGTTTGGACTGCAGGTCCAGTCCTTACCCGGTTGTGTGGCCTCAGGAAAGAAAATTGGTTAGCCCTGTGGCCTCTGCTCCTAATTTGCAAAATGTGTATACTGATGTCTACCTTTCAAGACCTTTGTGACATGTGACAATGTTTGTACAGTGCACATCACATGGAGATTTTTGTTAAGGATTTGTGGGTCCTGGGAAAGCTCCTCAATCAAAATGATTTCCCTCACTGACCTGAGTCAGTGAAGGAAACTCTTCCCACCCTCAGTCATCACGTTTTGCCACCAAAAAGCTCCTTTAAAATACAGCCTTATTCCTAGTGCTGGGAGAAGAAACAATTGCCTAGTTGGAAACACCTTTGTTTGAACTAGTTTATCAAGTCAACCAGTTAATTTGAAATTAATTATAAGTAATTAGTTAATTAACATTGGACAAACTGACAGGAGGGGTGGTATGAGAACCATCTTAAGGAATAGGAAGGACGTGTTCAGCCCCCAAATGGGCAGCCTGGGGGTTTAAAGCCCGAATTACAAAGTATCCAATGTGTCCGGAAAAGCTGCACAGCTTCTGATACATCTATCTTTAAACAATGTTAGTTGTTTTCAAATAATATGCTCAGTGTATTTTTATTTAACTTCTGATACCATTCTAGGTAAAGAACTTCAAACTTCAAGCAATGGATCCACATTTTACTCTTGGAAAAAAGTACAGTAAATATACTATGGGTACCAAAGAATTCTGAAAACCTAGAAAAAAATACTTTAGTAGGAATCCCTGGGGTAGGTGTGAGTGGGGCTTCCACAAGCTTACCACATGCTACTAACTTCATCAGCCTTTGTAGACTGAGAAAAGGGTCTTGTCTAACTGTCCCCATGCCTGGGACTCCTAAGTAAATGCTGCAATGACACAGGCCCCTAGTTACAGAGCATTTTGCTGTTAATATTTCCATGTCTTCTTAAGCTTTCCTAATTGTTTACTGAGTACTTACTGTTTGCTAAGCACTATTCTAGGTGCTAGGAAGGATACAAAACTAAGAAAATGTCTGTCCCCCACCTTGAAGGAGACACTGACTGGGCAATCTTTGCAGCCAGTGCACCCCACTTGTAGGAAATTCCTTCTCCTAGCCTGTCCTACCACCCCCTGGCCAGGGACACAGTAGCTGTAGTTAGTGAAGTCCTCTGCTTCCCCTGAGCAAAACTGATTTACCTGATTCAACATGGGCCAAACAGAGTCTATATTCCAGGGATTTGGATTTAGATTCAGGGATACAAGTGAGTTTCTACTGGTGGCTTAAATTTAGGACACACAAATTCAAGAGATGAAGGAACATCAGGTTTGTCTACATGCTTAGGAGAAGCAAAGAGTCCCAGTTAGGAAAAAGAAGAGACTAGAACAGGCTTGCAGAGAGAAACAGAAGGGGAGGTTGAGTGACCCTGGAGAACTGGAGAAAATACAGTTCAGTGGTCTCCAGTCCCTGCATCCGGCCTTTCCTCTGGCTCTGTGAGGTCCCTGCCTAGCAGTTTGGATTTCTTTTGTCAAAAACCTGTCAAAGGTGACTCTAGCTGGGGTGCCTCATCCTCGACACTGTTTTCATTTGAGGCTGGATAATTCTTTGCTGGGGGGCTGTCGTGTACACTGTGAGATGTTAAGAGGCAGCCTCCCTGGCCTCTACCCACCAGTTACTGATGGAACTCTCCCCAGCTGTGACAACCAAAAATTACCTCCATACACTGCCAGAAGTTTCTTGGGGGCAGGAAATTGTTCCTAGTTGAGCAACTCTGACTTATATAAGGAGTTTAACAGATAGTGCAGTAGTGGCTCAAAAAAGTCGTCAGGAACCTGGATTGCTTCTGACTCCTTTGTCCTCCAGTTTTAGCAGGTGGTTTTCATCCTCATTGTGGCACAGTGGCCGCTCTACCTCCTGCATCACATCCATGCTCAGGGACGACAAAGGGGAGAGGATGAAGAACTACACTAGTTTTTCCAGATGCCACATCCAATAGAATTTCATTTACATCTCCTTTGCCAGAGCTGGGTCTTAAGAATTCTTTCTAACTGGCCACCTTGCTATTGCCATCAAAGTGGGGGGTTCTGTTACTAAGTGTCAGGGATTGAACTGGTCCCCACATACCTCAGAAAGTGGTCCTATCAGGAAATAGGGTTGGTGCAGATGTAATGAGTTAAGTCCGGATGAGGTCAGATGGGAGCAGAGTGGGCCCTAATCCAATAGGACTGGTGGTATCCTTATAAGAAAAGGAAAATTTGGCAGCAGACAAGCAGCACACAGGGAGAACGCCGTGCAAGGAGGCAGGCAGAGTTTGGGCTGGGAGGATGCTTCTGCAAGCCAGGGAACACCGAAGATTTCTGGCGGAGAGGCTGGGACAGCCTCAGCAGGAGCCAGGCCTGCAGGCCCTGTGGTCTCCCAGCTTCTCATTCCCAGAACCGTGAGATGATAATTTTCTGTTATTTAAGCCACGCAGTCGGGGGCACTTTGCTATCACAGCCTTAGGAAGCTAATTCAGTGAGGAAGACAAGTATAAGAGATATTGGGCAGACATCCAGCAAAATCAGCTCTAGGCTTCATGAGCTAACCCAGGATTATTATAATAAATTTCCTTCTTTTTGAGACAGGGTCTCTCTCTGTTGCCCAGGCTGCAATGCAGTAGTGTCATAACTCACTTCAACTTCAAACTCCTGGGCTCAAGCAATCCTCTTGCCTCAGCCACCTGAGTAGCCACCATGCACATACGGCTAATTTTTCTAGTTTTTGTAGAGATGGGGTCTCACTCTTGCTCAGTCTGGTCTTGAACTTCTGACCTCAAGCAATCCTTCTCCCTCAGCATTCCAAAGTGCTGGCATTACGGGCATAAACCATCCACCATGCTCAGCCCCATTAAATTTCCCTTTTAAGCTAGGCCCAATGTGTTTCTGGCACGAACAGTGACAAGAACTTTGATGAAGACAAACCTGTCATGAAGGTTTGACCCAAGGAAGGAGATAAGATCTTCGTGTAACTGATGCTGGATGAAGCAAAGGCCCAGCACAGAGGGATTGCTACGTGGGGGTGACTGGCTGCTCCAGGGAGCTGAGGATTGTTTTTGGCTGGTGAGCCTGAGGTGGCCATGGCCACAGCCACGTGGGCCTTGAATGCGGCCGGCCTTGGAGGCATGGAGGTGGGGAGCGCGTTCGAAAGGAAACAAGGACTCCAGAGACTGGGAGGCAGGAGCACAAAGGGGCCTGTGTGCAAAACTGCACACTAAGTCCCTGGGCCTCTCAGGGCAGGACCCTCCCGCGTGGAACAATACATTGTAACTGGATCTGAATCCAGGGAACTGTGGGTTTCAGCCAAACCACTAAGTTCTTGCACTAAAGACCTAGCATGTGAAAAATACCGAGCTGGAGCTACTTTTCCTCTAGTTCAGCAATTTCAGTTTTGATTCACTTCTCACTTGCAAAACTTTTGGCAGGATGGATTCTGCTTTTTCCATTTCTTTCAACTCCCAAGACCTTTCTTTGCATGGAAACAGGGCCTTGTTATAGCATCTCGGTCACTTTGATTCTTGCCCCCAAAACTGATATACAGAACTGGTTCTCAAAAGAAACCTTGAAAGTTTACGTGCCAAGCCCCCTCCTGAAGCTTTCTCTGGAGAAGCCTGCCGTGTTTAACAGTGTCTCTTAGATTTGCTCAGGAAATACAAAGGCAGAAGCTGGGACAGCCTCAGCAGGAGCCAGCCCTGTGGGCACCGTGGTCTCCAACTTTTCATCCCTGGGACCATGAAATAATAACTTTGTTATTTAAGCCACACAGTCTGGGGCACTGTGCTATCACAGCCCTGGGAAACTAATACAGTGAGGGCCAGGAGGTCAGTGGCAGGGCCCTGGCTCGGAAAGACTCATCGCTTCTGGGTATAACATGAGCAGGGGGTCTCCCCGCCACACCCCTGCAGAGGGAACTGTTCATGGCCAGGGACTCCAGAACTCAGCCCCCTAGTCCCTGCTCTATGGTGACAGCATTCGGAAAGAAGGGATAACACCCTGCACTGATTTATCAGAGGATGTGACCTTTTAGCCACACTCACTGAATCCACAAAAGAAACTCAAGGACAACCTGACGCTAAGAAGCATGTGGGGTGCTTGGGAAGCAGATTCTTGTCATCCTGTAGCATGTGACAATTTGAAAGGCTGCCTCACTCCCCAAATTCTATTAATCGAACATGAAACATTAATCTGGGCTCTGAGTTTTTGGTTTCCTGTGGCTGCTGTAACAAATTACCACAAGCTTAAGAGCTCAAAGCAATACACATTTATAGTTTTGGAACTCAGGGTCCTAAATTCAAGGTGCTGTAGGACTGTGTTCATTCTGGAGGTTCCAGGGGAGAATTGTTCTCTTGATCTTTCCAGCTTCTAGCGGCCACCCACACTCCTTGCCTTGTGTCCCTTCCTCCATGTTCAGAAGGCGTCACCCCGACTCCTGCCTCTGTTGCCCTCCTCTTGTGACCTCAGCCTTCTTGCCTCTCACTTCTAACAGTCCTTGTGTTTAAATTAGGCCCACCTGGATAATGCTTCTCCATGCCCCAATTCTTAATGTGATCATATCAGCAAAATCTCTTTGTCAAGTAAGGTAATATATTCATAGGTTCTGGGGATTAGGATATCTTTGAGGGGGGTGGCATTACTCTGTTAACCACTCTTTGCAAAATAATATTCTTTTTGGACAAATAAATTTAGGAAGTGTGAAATGTTGGGTTAAATAAAAAGTAAGTTTCTATATTGCAGGACTTCAAGTCTTTAAGTCTTTTTTTTTTTTT
>NW_003852451.1:4891891-4920625 GCF_000181295.1 Otolemur garnettii
TAGGTGTATGTGGCTGGCGCCTTAGCCACTTGAGCCACAGGCCCCGAGCCAAGTCTTTAAGTCTTAATGTACATTATAGAACCCAAGAGGGAAGTTTAGTATATAGTGTTCTCCTATCTTATGTGGCCAAAGATCCTTCCCAAGCACCCACCCTCCTCTGCTCTCCCTACCCCCCGCCATGTAACACTAATGAACATTTCAGGACAGAGCAGGGACACAGTGTCAGGAAGCATGTTAGCCCAACTGAGAGGCAGGGGCTGGAGCCGCAGGCTCACGTCCCACCAGGGTCTGGGGGTGTTGTTCACACACGTCGCGGGAAGGACTGCGGGCCCATGTTTAGCAGGTGTTCTCAGGTTTTCTGCCATATGCCTGTTGCATGAACATGTAACTGAGCACCAGATAAGAGGAATCCCTCTGCTAGAAGGTGAAATTTCTTCTCTCAGATCTCAGATTTGGGTTTGGTTGATCTCAGCTCCACCGTCAAAGGCAGATGGAGAGAGCAGTCCCTCACTTACTGGTCATGCATCTGCTCACTTAACAAATGCTCACAAGGCCACGTCATCCTGGGAACTGCACCTCCACCAACTCTGGTTCCCGTGCCCAGCCCCCTCTGCCATCACCGCCTGTAATGCCTGAATCACAAACAGCTGTCTCCCAAAAATATCCCAAGAAATTTCCTTCAGCTATAAATGTTCCTCAAAGGTCCTGCAGCAGGGCTATAGGCAGGAGGGGCGGGCCAGGAAGTGGCCATGAATCACTAGGGGAGAGTGCCTGGTGTCCCAGGCCTTCCATGGACTGGTGGGTGGGGTGGGCAGTGCCTGTGTTCACGGCTGGGTTAATTTGCAGGATTCATCCAAGTTAACGGCAGTGCTGGGAAGCTGCTCCACAGAGCCTGGCAATCAGAATGTGCCTTTAACCACCCCATTAAACTTCTCTGCGGACCTGGGCCACTGCCCTGCTCACGTGTATGTGACACCAGACCCCCGTCCCTGCAGCTGCCTGGGGGCTGCTGGAGAGGAGGCCGCAGGCTGCACTCGTGTCACCAGACGCTGTCCAGTACTTATCAGCCCTATTTACAGTTCCCGTTAGGGATTCAGATTCGGGAGTATTCCATTAAAAGACCACATTAACGAGCCCACGGAGAAAATCTCTCACAAAGCTTTTGAGCTCATAACCACTTGGCTGCATTATGAGTGTCTAGCGTGTTAACATTCACAAAATAAGAATATTCCCAGCAGCTTTGCCTACTAGAAGCTTCCCTGTATGCTGAGCTGATAGAGTCAGCTGAGCGGGGAGCTGACCCCTGGGCTAGCCTCAGGGTCACCTGAGCACAGTCCCCTCTGTGTCCCCAGGGCCCTTTCCTCTCTTTTGGGCTCTGGACTCTCAAGGCAGCTTTTTGTGCTCTTTAGGTCGGCTTCTGTGAGAACAGTCTGGAAGGCAGACAGAGCCGCTGGCCTGGGGATCAGAGGAGCTCTGGTTACGTCCTAGCCCAGCCAGCCGGGCCTCTGTCAGCCGGACAGCTGGGGTGGGGGGAGGCAGCTGGGAGCAGGATTTAGGTCGGAAGAAACACGTCTTTGAAAAGTTCCCTGTTGTGTAAGGTTTGCTGGGGAATAAGCATTTCAGGGTGTTTTGAAGCTGGAGGTACCATTCGTGCGTACTTTGTTCTTCGTGTCCGCGGAGAAGGAAACTCAGGCGTGAAAACCACTCTGAGGGTTCTGTTTTCCTTGCTGTCCTGCCACCTCAAGCTTTCAGTCTGCCAGCGTCCTGACATCAGCCTTATTTTTAGGGACGCTCAGAGCTGGGTGTTCAGATGTGTGGCTGGAGCCTGTGAGTGCACTCCCTCTGCGAGGCTGTGACCATGGGTGGCCTGAGTGGAGCCACAGGGAGGCTGGAGCAGGCAGGGTGGTGGGGGCAAAGGGTTTCCAGGCAGCTCAGTCTCTGTGGATCTGCCCAGCCTCAAACCTCTGGGTTACACACGGAGCTGGCCACATCTGCAGGTTAAGAAAGGTTCCCAGAATCTCTGCTCTCCTCCCATCCTCTGCGCTGACATAGGGCCTCTGTTCCCGGGCTGTACCGAGCTGGGCCTGCCCTCCTGGGTGCACAGCTGGGTGAGCTTACTTTTCAGGTAGCTTGATTCTGTCTGTACTCTGAGACGAGAGGGCTCTGGCTAGATGTGGCTGAGAGACACTGAGGAGAGACAGGGGCGTTGTGTGTGGCTCCCACGAATGGCCAAGGGCAAATGGAGGAAGAGATGGCTCCTGTAGAGAAAGAACCTCAACACAGCTAGAAAACAAAACACACGTATCCCCCAAAGCTCTGGGCTGTGATGGCCCTCCCGTGTGGTGTGCCACAGTGGGGGCCCCACCTTCACTTTGACAACCTGACTCAGCTTCCAGGTCGAGGCCACCATCCTCCTGGGCTACCCCCACCAGTGACTGGAGCTGTCGGGCTATGAGGAACAAGATCAGGGCTTTCCTGTCTACCCCAGGCTTCCCCTGTGGGCAGTCCGCAGCTCTCAGGCCCCCAGTCGGCCTCCTGCCCTCCCAGTCTGCCCCAGTGGCTGGATGCCACCATCCCACAGCTGACACACCAGCACAGCTGAGGATGGATTTGGAAGCTGTGACTGACCAAACTTATTTCCCAGCCCTAAATACATTAAAGATTGAGGAGGAACCTGCACTCTTTCTGGAATTCCAGAAGGAGGTGGACTGCAAAGACAATGAGGAAGGAGGTGGGAGAGAGAAAGGCTGGCAGAGGGGACTCCTGTTAGGGGGAGCCGGGAGGGACGTGTGGGCCCAGCAACCTGCTAAGTGAGAGCTAAGGCCCCAAACACCCAGGAAAACTTGCTCTCCCTTCTTTCCACACAGATAATACTCAAGTTGGCATTCTGAACCTGCACTGGGCTGTCCTGTTTCACAATCTGGCCTTGGGGAAGTAAGTCAACACAGCACTTGCTGAATCTGCCTCAGCAGCTTTGCCCAGAGGGGAGGGTGTGCCCAGGTGGGTCACTCTGGGGCCCAGGAGCCTGCACAAAGACTTTGCCAAGGCCCAGATTTATATGTAGTTATTGGATGTTTCTTTGTCTGATAAATGGAAGGTTTCTTCTATGTGGGATCTGAGGTGTTCAATAAACACCTGCCAGCCTCCTGTACGGGTCCTTGCCCTGTGGAACTTGTGCAGGAACAAGATGTCATAAATAAAGTCATGTGAAGACCTGCTCTGAGAGTGACATTGGAAGGGCACATGATGACTCTTTTTAGAAAGTCAGTTTCTGAAGGAGGAATAGAAACGTATTTGTTAAATGGATAATTGCTTTATCTATTTTCTGAATTGAATTTTGGTCCAGCATATTTTTAAAACAGGACATACATGTAGTTTTAGGAGAGATGTCCAACTCCAAAATATCCCAGGTACAGCGTCCTCCAACTATAAATACTTTCCAAATGGCGTATTCGAGAGCACTTCCAATTTCCCCTCTAACAACCAGCCTTTCAAGCCAAGAGCAAGAACCAACAGGGTATCATTTATCCCTGGGAAGAGGACAGAGGCGGAGGAATGATGTTGTCCAGCTGCCGTGTGGCCTGGCCTCGTGGCCACGAGCTATAAGCAGGTTATGGAAGGTTTCCACGCTCCCTGAAGCAGAGCGGTTTGGGGTCTTAATAAGAGACTCCTCCTTCTCATTCCTTACCACTTCTCACCCCCTCTTTCTAGAAGTTAGGACACAAGAGCTGTCAGGCAGATGGCCGTGGAGGTCACAGCCAGCTCCATCCAGAATGCGAGGGGTGTTTGTCCTCCCAGATCCAGAGAAGGGACAGCAGATAGATCTCCTTTCTGCGTTAACTTTTTTGATTGCATGTACCGCCTGTTTGGGAAGGATTTCAAGGACTCCTCCAGGCTCCTGGGACTAGCTACCTCCAACCAATGAGTCATGTGGCTGTGGTACTGCAAGGAGCTTCTGTCCTCCTGGTCTGGACTCTCCTCTCCTGCCTGCACAGGCCCAAACATGGCTCCTCCTTCGAGGCTGGAACACTGGGGAACTTGGTCTGGAGCCCTGCCGCTCCACCTCTCGGCAGCAGTATCGCCACAGATGAGACTGGGAGAGGTTTAGGCCAACTTTAATGAAAGGGGACAGAGACTCGCCTGGGCAAAGATGGCATCTGCACTGAGGGTGGTTGGAGGCATGTTTTTATACTGGGTGTAGGGGGAGGAAGGGAGATTCTATAGCTTGCGAGAAGGTTCTTCCAGGCTGGGGTCTTTCCAGGGGAATCATTTGTTCTAGGAGGAGAGGACGAAGAAAAGGAAGGGGAAGGATTTAGGCCCTCAGAACCCTCCACAGTGACCCTTTGACCTTCAAATCAGCCTGTGAGTGCAGGTGTAAGAAATGTCCCCTGGTCATTTCATGTGCAGACACCACCTCCCCCAGTTAGTTATCTCCCCCAAGGGAAGGAGCCTGGAGCTGGTGCCACCCTGCAGGCTGAGGGTGCAAGGAGACGCAGACCAGCTCCAGTTCTCAGGGGCAAGCCTAGAAAATGCCTCCCTGAAATGCTCCAGGGCCCCCCACATCGGCGTCTTCCCCAGTCCTCCTTCATGGAAGCAGGAGTCTTGGAGAGTTAGTTTCCGACACCTAATTCCTCCTCAATGTGAGCTGCTCGGCAGCCCCCACCCCTCAACCAGGGTGGGTTTGAATGACCCAGGGAAGGGGCTGTAGTGCAGCCAGGAGGGATATGCTGGGTGGGGTGACAGGCAGGGGCCAAAGCAAGCTGTTCCTGTTTTGGGGATCAGATTATGCCCCACAAAAGATGTGTTGAAGTCCTAACAACTGCACCTGTGAATGTGACCTCATTAGGCCTAGGGTTTTTGCAGACAGAATCAAATTAGAGTGAGCCTTCACCTAAGACAGGTGACCTTCTAAGAGGAGGAGACGGAGATTTGCAGGGAGAAGGCCAAGTAACCGTGATACAGAACCTGCAGCCATATTGCCACCAGCCATGGAACACGCAGGGCTGCCCGCAACCCAAAGAGGCAAAGCAGGACCCTCCCCTGAAGGCTTCAGAGGGAACACGGGCCCGCCAGCACCCTGACTGCAGACTTCCCGCCTCTAGAACTAGGAAAGAATACATTTCTGTTGTTTTACGGCCCCAGTTTGTAGTACTCTGTAGGCAGCCCTGGGAAGCTGATGTAGCCAGTTTCACTCATTCCTCATGACTGATTCATCATTATGATAAATATCAGAGATGTGACTGCCACATATTGGATGTGCCACCGAATAAATTACAGGCCAGAAAAAAGAGCGATCATATGAGGTCCCCAACAGGACCTAGAACCAGGTAGGTAGACCTTTGTCTAAAACGCCTGGAGCTAAACACATATGTGCACTGCTGGGAAATAAATAGACTCACAGTAGAAATGACCAATGTGGACAGCCAGCAAAACGCCAGAAGCAATAACGGAACAGAGGAGAGGGCACGAGGCCTGTGAATCAGCAGATGTGAGCACTCCGGAAACGCAGCGAGGCCTGAATTAAAGGCAGGCTGAGCTCCTGGTCCTAGAAGTTAAAGCAGGAAATGAAAGACTGACCACTGTGTGTGCTGGCCTCCAAAGGGTCAGACGCCTCCAGAGGCAGCATTGGGCGGCGTGAGGAGGACCCGAGGCAGCATCAGTGTCCTCTGTCACCTCCTCCTCTGAACCAGCTGTCAGGAATCTGGTCTCTAGTTTAAGATAATTGAAAGAATTTCTTCTTTGATAAACAACTCTATCATTAGAGTTGTTCAAATGACAACAGTAGCAGCAAATTTGGAAACACAACAGTCTGTCAAAAAGTGACAGTATGTTTGGTCACCTTGGAAACGTGGCAGCCCAGAGCCATGGCCTCCCGTCTTGGAGCTGGTTGAGTTGCCAGCTCCGGGGCTGCAGATAAAGCTAACAGGAGAGCTTGGCTGGCGGCTGGGATGTGGGCAGCACACCAGGAAGGGGGCATGTGGCAAGAGTGGGCCCAGTGGCCCAGTTGGGATTGGAAGGGACAATTGCAATGAGAAATGAACCGAAGCCAGCGTTTCAGGGTTTGTGTCTGAACTTGACAGGCGGTGAACAGCAGACAGAGCACAGGGCCAAGGAGGGTAGAGGTATCCTATCCCCATGAATATCAGTGATTGGAGGGGCTGCCCCTGGAGCATGGTTTCATCACTGGTCTCAAAGGTACAGCGGTCTAAGTTGGCACTTGGCAGAGGCCATTCAGTGTGATTGCAAGGGAGACTCAGCCCGGAGTCTTCAGATGTATTTCACTGCCACTCTCCGGACCCAAGTACCCCCGGTTAAGGGCTCATTTCTCTTCTCCCATGTGGAAAATCATATTAGTCATGCTAATTTAGAAATGCAGATGGGTAGATTGAGTTGTGAAAAAAGTCTCTCTAAAGCAAAACTATCTATGTGACAAGGAGGTCTCCACATCCAAGGTGATGGTCTGCTTCAAGGGATGCCAAGGACGTCAAGACCTTTCTGGGAAACATAATGGGCACTTGAGTCATGGGGGCAAATAAACACCACATCAAGTAACAGCCACAAAACCCTCGAACTAACAGGAACGTGTGGCTGTAGGAGTTAAAACCCACCATGTCATAAAACCCCACAACACAGTGACCAGGACAGAAGGAAATTGCCAAACCGCACTGAACCATCTGAGGGGCAGGACTACAGACCAGGCAGAGTCGGGGCTGAGGCTTTTGGTCTTGTGATGTTAGCAAAGATAGTGAATGGGGAGGGGCTCGGTTTTCTCCACTGTAAGTTGGGGGTAAAAATATTTCCTCACGGGGTAGTTGTCAGGAAATTACTCAGCACAGAGCTGGGCACATAGTGATGAAAGCGAATGGTGGATAATAATGTGGAGATAGTGGGTACAATTGGAATGAGTGACAGCGATTCAATGCTGTCAGTGAAATATAGAAAGGGCTTTTCCAAATTTCCAAGCACATAAAAATCCCCAAAAGACAAATGGTGTAAAGAGTTCACAATTCACAGAAGTGGAAAGAGGAGTGAATGAGTGAATTCAGTGAGTATTAGGAGAACAAAGTCTTTACTCACTAGCAGGGAAGTAGTGACGCGAACATCAGATACTGTTATAACAACACTCTTTACATTATGATAATGGAGAAAAATGATCAAAACTGATGATGAGTCCCATAGTTTACTGGGAATATCCAGGAATTCCTGATGGTGCCATAAATTTGTTCAATTAGTTTGGAAGGGAATTTGGTAATTGTTATCAAAAGTCATAATATGCTACACTTTGATCTCATAATTCTGTTCCTGAGAATGAAATAATTCAAGTTAAGGTAAAGCTGTCCTTATAACAAGGCATGTAGATAGCAATGCAGGAATAAAAATAACTTAATATCCAATAGTACAGAAGTGGCTACTTTGTCATAGAATTCTAATTTTATAACATATTACATGATGATTAAAAATGATATGGTGTAAACAAAATATAAATATACTGAAATAATTAATTGCAAATACTTTTAAAATAGCATGTACATGTGTTTTAGGATGAAATGAAACTATAGATTAATGTAATTTATTTTATATAGGGAAAGGAATTTAGATATAACTGTATGTATTATTTTATTAATACATGAAAATACATATAACTAATTATCTTGATTTGTCCATATTACCTGTTATGATCCTGATTCATTTTTTTTTTTTTTTTTTTTTTTTGGAGACAGAGCCTCAAGCTTTCCCCCTGGGTAGAGTGCCGTGGCATTACAGCTCACAGCAACCTCCAACTCCTGGGCTCAAGCGAGTCTCTTGCCTCCGCCTCCCAAGTAGCTGGGACCACAGGCGCCCGCCACAACACCCGGCTATTTTTTGGTTGCAGCCGTCATTGTTGTTTGGCGGGTCCGGGCTGGGGATTCGAACCCGCCACCTTAGGTGTACGTGGCTGGCGCCTTAGCCGGTTGAGCTATAGGCGCCGAGCCGATTCATTTTGTTTTAACCTAAGTGAGGGTATAAAAAACCCAGTTCAGGGAACGAATTAAGACAAAAACTAATTCTATCTTCCTTGGGACATTTCCTGACTCAATTTAGAAATATCTTAGCAGGTCTATTTGTTCCTTTAAGGAAAATTTTATTCTCTCAAGACTCATATTGATTCTCTGATACTCTCTTTAATATTGTTATGAGAACTCTAATATTTTAACCTGCCAAATCATTCTCTATTATATTTTTATCTCAAAACAGCTTCAAAGTCACTGGGTTTTTCAATGAGGAAGGAAAACTTAATTAGGAAACTCCCAAATAACTAAAAGAATATTATACCCAGTGGATCTAACCAAATAGAAATTTTCAGTCATTGGGGGATTTGCAGGTATTGAGGAATCCTCTGAGTGTTATAAATGACAAAAACTCTTTCTCCAAGTTACAGATCATATGCATGTGAAGAGAAGCTATTTTTGTCCCTGGGTTCTAGTTACACATCCACAGCCTGGAAGCTTTGTTCTCAGAATTCATGCTGTCATCAAAAGGACTTAATACAAACACAGCGCAGGCCTGCCAGTGGCTTAGCTGTGACTGCAGCTGTAAACTCTTCTGTCACGTGAAAAACTCTGGGCTTTTTCTGGGTGTGCAGCGCCTGGGCCCTGCCTCTGCCTGCCTGTCTTCCTCCTGCAAGCCCATCAGTCCTTCTAATCACCTCCGTTTCCCTGCGGCTGCCCAGACCACCCACTCTACCTGCTCTTCATAGCAGCGACGGGCTGCTTGTAGTTACTCTGACAATCTTTATAGGGTCAGCTCCTGCAGAATTGGAGGGCACCCCCAGCCCACATGCCTTCAGGGGATCTTAATGGGCGGTCTCTGTATGAATTCCCTGAAATTGTAGTAGGCAAAGTTTGTGTGCTGTTGCCTTAGACAGTAAGCTTCTGCCTGGCTGCTTTCCCCCTAAAAGCCCCCAGGGGTTTGAGCCCACTGTGGAGAGGAAACTTGCCAGGGATTTCTGACGAGGGCTTTCATTAAAGACGGTGGGGTGTGAAAGGAGGCTCTCTCCCCTGTGGTTGGACCTCATGGCACTTACAGGGATGCCTGGGGCAGATGCTGGACTTCCAGGACCAGAGGGCAGAGTAGAAAGCAGGAGCGCCACTGCGGTGACCAGCAGGACTAGCTGACTTCTAGTTACGTGATAGAATAATCATTCTATATATGGAGGCACTTTTAATCTGATTTTCTTTATATTTATAGGCAATATGTGAATATAGCAGTTTAAACTTTTCATGATGATCAGATGGATCTGAGCCCCCGTCTCCTGCAAAGGTTAAGGATGCCCATAGGTGGTGTCCCAACAGGGCCTTAGGACACTGCTGGCTGGGTGTCCTTTCACTGGTGGTGGACGTGGATGGAGTCCTTCTGGTCAAGGGTGTGCAGAGCAGACGGGCTTCAACTTACTCGCCCACTCTGATTGACGTGCAGTGCCGAGAAGGATTCCGAAGCTGGAAACGCCTTGACTATTGAACAGTGATCCCGGGTACAAATGGGGGGAATCGATGCCTTTGTGCAGTTGTTCGTCCTCCCTCCCTGGGGACTGGTTCTTGACTTTTAGATCAGGGAACTGGGGGAGCCCCTTCAGAGTGGAGACCAGCAAAAGTGGGTCCAGCTTTCTCTTGAAAAAGGTCCAAGTCCCTTCTCTGTTCAGAAATAGACAGGCTGATGACAGGTGCTATTCTTACGCTCTCTCCCTTTGTCAGCTAATAAGAGGGCACCAGGCCTATCCATCCATCTCTGAGAGTTCGGTAGGTACTCAGCTGTCACTGCAGCCTCTTTCTCCAGTGGGAGTGGGCAAAGTCTGACACTTCTCCTTCTTTGGATCCCATGAAGAAGAGTGTGACCTTCCTGCCTGGGCCTTTGCTCTCCAGCATGACTTCTATATAGCATGGTCAGAGCACTGCCCAGGGGCTGTGAGACCTGGGCATGGCCTACACCATAGCAGGCCCAGTATCTGCTACGAGGAAGGAGGATCTGTGTGGAGTGCTGGCTCTGATGTTCTATGAAATCCAATGCTCTGATCAGGGTGTGGCTCCCGCTAGTCTTCCAGTTCTGAGGGTCTCTGTTCACCTTGACACTTTGCAGTAAAACACAGGACATGAGGTGAAAAGTAGCCAGATAAAGAGCACAGCATGCAATAGCCTGTGGCCAAAGACCTGCAGACCCTGGGATTGGGGGGCTCACTGTGCTGGGAAGGCAGTGGGCACAGCAGGGTTGGGTGGGGGGCTCTGCCATCTGAGGACAGCAGAGGAGAGGGTACCCCCGGGAGGGGCAACCTAAGTAAGGGCCCAGGGAGGACATGGGACTTGCTTGGGTCCAAGGGACCAAGGGCCCCATTCCCCTGGTGGAGAGTGTCCAGGACATGATGAAGATGAAATAAGATTTTAGGAAAAGTCAGCTGGTCACAGTAGGCCAGCAGGGAAAGGAGGGGAGCCCAGAGCCAGAGAACTGGCAGGAAGGGTGTAGGCCGGGTGGGGGCTGCACCCCGCTTCCCCCTCCTTCCTTCCCCTTCTCGCCCTCCCTCCCCCCCCAACCCCTGCTCTCCCTGCCAGCCCCTCACTCTCCTCTCTTTGCTTTCCCTCCTCTCTCTGCCCCCCTGGGGCCTCACTCTCCTCATGGGCGGTGGTGTCTGAGGGCTGGTTCCTTCCCTCACAGCCCCTCCCCTCCAGGTAGGTGAGGCTGGGGGTCACATGACCACTCTGCAGATGGTGCTCTTGGCTCCAAGAGGTAACCGAAGGACATGACCTTCCTCCCGGCCTTTCTTTGGAGAGAGGAAGTCTTTGGTAGTTTGTAGCAACTGACTAAACCATGTCATTTTGATAAGCAGGGTCCCCGTTAGCTGGCGGTGTGGAGAAAGCTCCATGCTTCCTCTGATTGTTCCAGCTGATTGCATTTCGGTGTGTGAGACACGACGACCCTGATCCTGGGGAGTCTAGAAAGGAAGTGGGGCTGGCTGGGCTGGGCGGGCGCAGGGCCACGTGCAGGCTGGGCTATTCTGGGAAGCTATTTTGATCCTGGGGCTCAGGCCAGCTCATGTTTCTGTGCCCAGCCCCGGGCCACGTAATGGAGGACCAGGCATTTCATTATAATCATAGACTCAGGGCTGCCCTGATGATGGTACCCTGAGGACACTGGGACTGGTCTCCGTGTCCTCCAGCACCGGACTTCCACTGCAGAATAGCTCCTCTCCCATGTCCCAGCCCAGGGAGGGAGGCCTTCCTCAAGCCCACAGTCCCCAGCACAGCCCCCGGAAGATGTGACTCATGACACTGACTCATGAGCTCACAGAGGGATGGGAGCAGGGAGGCATCTCAGGCCAGTGCAGGGAAGAGTGTCCTCCCTTCCAGCAGAAGCTGGTGGAGAAGTGGAGTCCACAGTCCCAACAAGGTGAGGGCTCATACCATGTCTTCCAGGACTCCCCCCTCATCCAGGCCACACTTTTCTCTTTTAATTTTTAAATGTAATAGTTTTTACTACTATAGATATTGTGTTAGTTTGCTAGAGCTGACATAACAAGTTATTACAGGCTGGGTAGCTTAAAGAACAGAAAGTTATTCTCTCATGGTCCTGGAGGCTGGAAGTCCAGGCTCAAGGGACATCAGGCTGGCTCCTGCCCAGGCTGCCCGGCCTCACCCGAGCTTCTGGGGTTTTACTCACAATCTTTGGTATCCTCGGCTTGTGGCAGCATCACCCCAGTCTCTGCCTTCCTCTTCACGTGGTGTTCCTCCTATGTGCTTCTCTGCCCCCCAGTTTCCCTTTTTTTCAAGGACACCAGTCATAACGGACTAGGGGCCCATTCTACCCCAGTACCATCTCATCCCAGTTATACCTACAGCAGCCCTATTTCCCCAAAAAAGTCACATTCTGAAGTGCTGGGGCTGAAGACTTAACATACGAATTGGACAGAACTCAGTTCAACCCCTGACAAATGTGGTACAAGTTGATTATAGATATTTAGAAAATGAGACAAGCAAAAACCAAAGGATTGAAAGCCTCATTTCTATACTCAGAGATCACTATGAATATTATAGAGGACACTGTCCTGAAAAATGTGTCTCAGAATGAGACCAAATGTCTGTATTGTGTGGTGCTCTGTTCTAACCCACCATCTCCACTTTCCATTCACATGTCTTCTTATCTAATACCCAGCCAGTGTTCAAATTGTTTGTTCTTTACAGTAGCTTTGTTCAAAACCATAACCAATCCATGGCCATTGGCGCTAACTGGTGGTATGTCCCTGGCGTCTCTTCAATCTGGCACTGTCCCTTTTTCATGACATTGACTGATTTTGGGCCAGTTAGGTTGTGAAATGTCCGACCTCCTGGGTTTGTCTGGTTACTTCCTGGTGACGTTGTGTGGCTTAGGTCTTGGTGCTCGGTGTTGCCCATAAACGGGCTTGTAGCTAAACCTCTGATGGGCTCAATTTAAGCCTTTCACTTCTCAGCACCTCATGCCAGAGGAAACAGTATCTGGTTGATCCAAGTCAAGGCTTTACCGGGTCTAAGGGCTCCCGCATTGGGTGGAAAGTAGAACAAAGGACTTTGACTGTCTTTTGCAACCTTGAAGTTTTTCAGTCTGAAAAGTTCCTGATGGTTGAGAAGGAACCTGCCTTTTCTGTTGGCAGCTGGTACTGGGAGAGGAAGTGTGGTGGGTCTGCTAAGCTGCCATACTCAGCGTGCTGGCAATTGCATCACTCTGCAGACGTCCAGTTCTAAGAAGTTCTTTCTCTGAGTTCCTGACACTTTGTCCGGTAATGAGGAATGAAGGGCATGTGTCTTCCTCATTATACTCATGCCCATGTGACAGAGCCCACGTCACAGAGCACCTGATGTGGGTCCAACTGCGTCCATACCTGTCTTCCCTCCTAGACCATTGCCGGGAAGAACCAGAACTTTTAAAATCCAACATTTGATAGTTTTTTTCCCTGCTTTGGAGAAACAATTTATAATGAAACACAAATTTCATGTGGATATTTGCTATTTTTTTGACAAATGCATATATTTGGATAACCAAAACCTTTATCAAGATCTAGAATGTTCCAATCACCCCAGAAGGTTATCATCCCATAAACTTCCCTTGGTCCCTCCCCAGTCAATCTCTAGCCACCTAGAAGTAAGCACTGATGATTATTCTGTCTCATCTACAACTTCACGGCAGTGGGATCAACGGCAGGCTCTGTCCTACTCAGCATCACTTTGGGTGTTCTCGTGGATGCGGGTATCAGAAGTTACAGCTTTCATCCCCAAGCAGTGCTCCGTCTTGCGAACATCCTATAGTTTATTTATTCACTCTCCTATTGATGGACACTTGGGCCATTTACAGTTCTTTGCTATATGAATAAAGCCTTAACATTTTTGCACGAGTAATTTTGTGCACAAATGTTTTCATTACTCTTGCATAAATATCCAGGGGTGAAATTAGTGTGTTGTAGTAAAAACAGGTGTCCATTTTACTCTCCCGTCAGCAGGGTGTGAAAGTGTCGATGTGATGGGTCTTTCTCTGTTTTGCCTTCCTGGTAAGTGTGTACTGTATTTCAATTTGCACTCTGGTTCTAATTTGCATTTCCCTAAGATTTATGATAACAAGAACTTTTTAACATGATTTCTGGCCATTTGTATATATTCTTTTGTGACCATGATTTTATAAAATTAGTTTTTGTCTCTTAATAAATGCTATAACTGGTATTGAACTTGGTCAAATAGTCCTTCAATACATGGGTTGAATTTTTGGTTCATCTGCAGTAAAGATGTTCCAGATGTGTGGATAGGCAGGGAGTGATCTCGGAGAGGAGGCCAAGTCTTGATGTTAATTGTGCCCTTCCTGAGCCCCACTCTCTGGGAATCTGCTGAGCGTTGTTACTAAGCAGTAGCCTGGGGCTGCTGGCCCAGCTGTCTCCATGGTATTCCCCAAGAGGGTTCTGACACATTGGGGTGGACAGGTTCCACACAGGGGAAAGGACAGAAAAGACCCCTTGGCCCTGAAGAGTTTGCCCTCCAGAGTCTGGTGGGGATGGGAGTGGAGGTCCAGAGACCAGCTGAGAGCAGGAAGGAGCAGCATAGCCTCCAGGATTGGCGTGCTGTCTGTGAAAGAATCAGGTCACCAGAGAACTTTCTTTAAGTTTCAGGAGGAGAGAATCTTGTTCTTCAAGTGGGGGATGACATTTGCTACCCACTTTAGCAGAGGCTTCTTTGAGTCAGCTCAGAAGGTTCTAGAGGACTGACTGGCAACTACATGGTACCCATGGGACCTCCGGCCCTGGGGCCAGCTCAGGGGTGGCTCCACGTCTGACTTGCAATCAGCTTCACTCTCCTTCTATCAGCCCTGTTCTCCTCCTCCCCTGGGTGCTCCCACGGACACGCCTGCCTCCACTTAGACTCTCTGCCTTGTCGAGGACTCTGTTTCTGTGGTCTCGTAAGCTGCCCAGGAATTTCATCAGAAATCCTTGGACTAGGCCATCAGGAAGGAAGAAGAGGAAAAGCAGAAGCAAGCAAGAGGGAAAGGGGCAGGGAGAAGGGGTGGAGGACGGGGGGTGGGAGGGGAGAGGCTCTGGATCCCTGTGGGGTCTGTGGGCAGAACCGCCAGCCTCTGCTCCCACCCCTGCACTAGGTGTCCCCCAGGGCTGTGAGAAAGGGGCACAGTGCCCTCTGCCCTATGGACTGTCTATCCTGCTACATGCAGGCTGGGAGCATGACTGGCAAAAGTAAATGATCAAATAAAACTTAGGGTCCAAAGAGATCTCTTGCAACAAACCTTTGTATTACATGGGGGGGATCAATGTTCTAAAAAATTCCTCCTCCGACAGAGTTAGCCTAATTTCTGAGCAGCTCAAACCACTCTCCTTAATCCTTAGAATAAGTTGTTATCCCATTTTGCCCAAATGTGACACTATCTCTCAAAAGAAGTAGCTCCAATATTTTAAGGTTTATCACAGAAAATGAGCTGGAAAACTCAAGGAAAATGAGGAGGACAGCGGAAGGCCCGTTGGTGTGATGGATCATGCCTGGGGTCTCCCCCTGCCAGGTCCCTAAGAACAGGGCCACGGCCTCTCCAGTATGTTTGAATCAGGCCAAGAAGGATTAGAGGGGAGGAACAGGAAAAGTCTCATGGACAAGAAAGTAAGGAGGCACAAACGTGGCTTCCGTGCGTGACTGTCATGGCAAGCTGGCCTTCCAGTGGGGAGGAACTGTGAGAAAGTGTTCGCGTCCGGGCCCCTTTCAGCCTCAGTGAAAGCAGCGGCTGGCAGCGGGGCCCCGGGAGCCCTGGGGGCAAGGCTGGCACACGATGCTCCTTGCAAGGGCCACACTCTGGGCTGACGCATTCCCAGGCCCAGCAGACAACCTTGGGCCAAGTCCCATTTCCTGCCTGAGAAAAGGCTGAGCCCAAGGAGGGAGGTGGGAACTGCAGCATCTTTGTGGGACAAGCCCACTCTGGGAGGGCTGCTCCCTCCCCCGCAGAGCGGCCCAGATCCAAGTGGCTTTGTCTTTCTTTTGTTCACTCCCTTCCCAATGCCGGTGGAGACAGACTGTAACAGGCTGAGGGGGAGAAGCAGCAGGCTATTCCCTGGCCTCTGACTGTCCCTGGTCAGAATCACAGAATCTAGTATTTAGAAGAAAGTTTAGAGACCAAGATCTAGGCCCACTATTTTGTTTTACAGAAGGAGAAACTGAGGCCCAGAGAGTTTAAATTACTTGGCCAAGATCTCCCAGATGTCTGGTGGCAGGTCCTGGTCTGACACTCTGGCTTCCTGAATAGTGCTCAGTGAGGACCCCTCACACCACATGGAAAGGACAAGGACACAGACAGACGGGAGCCAGGGGACATTTCTAACTGATAGAGGAGTTGTCCTGATCTGAACTCCATGAAGAAGGTGCTGGTTAGACTAGTTCTGTGGATAACGGGTGAAGGTGAGGATGAAAGGGGTACAGATGTGTGTGTGTGTTTGTACGTGTGTGCAGAGCACTGGGCCTCACAGCCGTGCGAGCTTGGCAGACCAGTTCACCTCTCCAAATGCCGGCTTCCTCATCTACAGGGCAGGAGCCATGTGGACCTTGGGGGCTGCTGTGAATGTTAGCAGTGGTCTTTGCCAAGGGCCTGTAGCTCTACCCGGCTGACCGCATGTCCTAGTTCCTTGTTGTTCTTGGTACCACTTTATGACTCCCCTCCCCCCACACTAGGCAGAAGCACCTTGAGTAGCAGGGGCTCAAACTTGGCAAAGGAACAAGCAGGAGGGCAGGGAGGGCCCCGAGACCTAGAGAACAGGCACCTCGGTGACACAGAGCAGCAAGACCCAGGCCAGGAGCCCGGCCCTGCTCCCTGCCCCTACAGGGTGGCACCATGTCACCAGGAGCCCTAGGCCCTGGAACTGGAGAGGGTAAGGAGTGTCAGGTGTGGCCATGGTGGGCTCATCCTGAGTCTGGTGGAGGAAAGGTGAGCAAATCTCTCACCATCCTCTTCCAAGCCAAGGACAAATGACATTCTCATCATACTTGAATAGAGCAGGTAGGATCAATTACGTAGCTTTGAAGGGAAAATTACAACTTTTGTAAGAAGCTAAAAATAAACAAATTAAATCTCATCTGCTATTAAATTCCAGTGACCTCTCACCCTGGTTTAGTCTGTGGTTCTTGGGAAATTAACAAGTGTTCATCAGACCACTGGCTATCGATCGGTGACTGGGAGCTCTCTGAGAAGACTGTCATACAGGAATGTGGATCTGTAAAGAAAGGCTGATGGGACAGACGGTCATGAAGGCTGGGGATGCTTGTGAGTGTAAAGGAGGTCGTGCATCTCTGAAGGAGGAACTGAGCCACCAATAAAATGCTGAGGAAACAAGCTTCAAAGTCACACAGTCTGTGTTCACTGTGGCTAAAAATAAATGCTCGCTGGTAAAGATCCCGTCGCAGGTGCGCACTGAGGAAAGGAAAAATTTGGTTTCTAGCCCTGGTCTTCTCAGCCAGAAACACATGGGCCTTGTTGTCTGTGGTGTTGACTCTGGTCAGTGATGTAATAGACTCACGGCACTGGGGATAATGTTGTGTCACAGCAAGGCAAGGTTGGTCTCAGCGCTGTCTCATCACGATGATCTGAATAGTCACCGATTCTGAGATGAATTTTTGTGGCATTTCAGAGTGGCGTGTATAAATTCCTATTTATTATTTGTTTGGTATTGATGTTTACATTTATATCCTCCGGATGTCTTCCATTGAAAGATTAAGTGATTTTTACAACATATGCCATTTCAGTCTTCTCTGTGACTTCCTCTCATTTTTCAGATGGAGAAACTGAGCCTCAGAGGATTGCATTGGAAGACTGCAATGTTCTTTGAATTTTCTTTATCTCACAGTACACTTGAACCTATAGCTAAATTTCTGTGTCACACTTAAATTATGTAGATCAAAAAAAAAAGGGTAACCAAAAGAATATACTGACTGTGCTTTGAATTTATTTTGAAAATAATTTAATCAATGATTTTTAAAAATTATCGTGGCACCCCTGAGATCCACTCATGCCACGTGGCACATTGGTTGAAAATCACTGGCCTTGAGAGTCAGTGCTGGAGCTATAGTTCAAAGCCCAGCTGGGACTGGAGACCTAGTTGGATCCCGCCTAGTCTCTGGACTTAATTTTATCTGTTACACTGGAGTCTGATACCTTTGTTTTTAAGGCCAGTATATAATGCCCGCGATGCTCCTTCCCTTTCAAATATAATCCACCAACTATCACAAATCCCCTGTGGCCTGTGCCTCCTTGTTTCACATCCATGCTGTGAACAAATGTTAGGATTCAACTTTTAACTCTTTTTTTGGAAAAAAACAGTATAACATTTGATCTTCAGTGGAATTATGCTTAGTGTGGCACCATAAATTCTCGTGAGCGCCATCCCCTTGAGAGCTATGCAAGGTGGACAGGTGAGCTCCCTCTGATGCCCTCTGCCCGCCTTGGTGTTCTGTAGACCCTGCAGTTGCTTTCTAGAGCAGAGCTTTATTGAGTTAGGATTCTTCAACCTCTTCGGCAAGATATGTGGTATTTGTTAGATATGTGGCCTTGGCTATATTAATGGGTTATTAACTCTTTAAGCATGTCCCAAAGACTCAATCTCTTTCTTCCCAATAAACCATTTTAATCAATTTGGTTGTTTGGGTCATATTTGCTGAGCTCTGAATTGAAGGGAAAAATCACTTTAGCAGGATCCAGCCTCCCTCAACCTCAGCAAACAAAGATCCGCCACATGATATTAGATTGCAGCAAATATTGTCACAGTTCAGGAATGTCTTGTAGTCGGTTCTCTCTAAACTGCAAACATTCTTTTAATAAGGGGAATTCCTACGGGAGCTGTAAAAATCCTACTCATAGGACATATTATCCCTTCTTGAATAGAGCCTACTGAAGGGTTAGTAAAAATTTACCTTTTCGTCAATAAAGTTCTTTATGGGACATTTTTTTGGCTGCATTTTAATGTAATGTTCACTGCCCCAGATGTACAAAGGAGGAGACAGAAAGGCTATTTACAGCCCTTGTTCTAGAATGCCCTTATTATGCATTTAATTGAATCAAGTGACATGTGGGTTTTGCTGTATGTGGACATAGTTTTAGCTGTAGGTTGCTTTCACTAACCCACAGGCACTCAAACTTGCAGCAGTGGAGAAAATGTGAATAGAGACAGCTCACTTCAGTAAGAGGGTCTGGTAAGCAAAATTATCAGTTTTGATCAGTTGTGGAATAGCTGATCCTGATTCTTTGAATTTTGAATGTTTACTAAGAAATCCCCTATCAGTATTAATGTACATGATTCATTTTTTGAGAGTTTCAAGTATAAAGATAAGAATTACACCGAGTATTTGGAAATGCAACATTGACTGGAGAGACATCAAAGCCTTTGTTTTGCTTTTGTCTGATAATATGTGAAGCAAAGACCCTAGCTTTTTACCACCGGCTTTTTACAGATTGATTTAAACCATATTTTTCTAAGATACACATATTATTCTTTCTCTGGGCTGAGGACAATTTAGTTATTTTCCTGGTGAGGGAAGGTGTAGCTTTCCTGTTGTTCCTAAAGTCCACATTAAATTAATTTCCCCAAGGAGTCCTGTTGCTTAATGGAAAATTGCAGGAGTAGCCAGGCTTGAAGGTAGGGTCAATGGAAACCCGGTGTGTGGGCCACTGGTTTCCAGTTGAGTCTGCCTGGGGCTGAGAGGCCATGTGGGCAGAAGCCTTGGTTTGGAATAGCGCTTCTCCAGCTTCCTGGTGCCTCCCAGTCTCCTGGGGGGCTTGTGCAGACACGGATTGACAGGGCCTGCTCCAAAGTTTCTGATTCAGCAGTCAGTTCTGGCGGGACCCCCAAGAACATACTTTCTTCCATCCCCCCCAGGTGCTGTCAACACTGCTGGACAGCACCCTACTCTGACAACCACGGGTCAGGGCCACTCTGGGAGGTGACTGGTCAGGAGCTTGGGCTACTCCTATTTGGTCTGTTTGAGAAGGTGGGTTTAGCTGGCTGTTTGCCCTGTGCTGAGAGCATCCTACAGAGGACATGCACATGATAGGGGAATGTTTAGAAGTGGCCCCTGTGCTGGCTCAGCCTCACTGGTACCCCTTCACTGTGTGTGCCACGGAATTCCCTGAGGAACCCCATGAGAGGCGTGGAGCAGCAGCCCAGGGTAGCACAGGCCAGGACTCATTCGGGACATTTGTCATCTTTGAACAGCCAGGTGGACTCTGTGTCCCCGGGAGCTGTGAGATTTGACCAATAAAGAATAATGAATATCTCTCAACAGCAGTGTCTTTTGGGGTTTTCCATATTCTGAGCAACTGCAACGAATTGTACATTGGACTCAAAATTCTTCCCCAAGACAGCAGATCTGTGACACAGGACGCCTGCCAAATGCCTAGTGTCCTCTGGCTCAGTCAGCTGGGTGGCTGGGGAGAGCTGGGGGGCGGGTAAGGGGGTGGAATAGCGTCCCCTACTTCTCTCTGACACGCTGGTTTGTAGTGGGCCATCGGTGCCGTCTTGTAAGGGCCACTTAGTCATTTATGCCACAAGTGTTTCTTGAGGGCTGACCATGCCCTGGGCCTGCTTCTGGTGAGGGCTGTTGTGATGAACAGAGTGAGCTCCCTGCTCTCACGGAGCCGCCTTCTAGTGTGGGAGATTCGCAATAAAAACAAGGGCAAACAAGCAAGCTCGTGTGCACTGCCGTCGGGCCCTTATCAGCACTTTGAGGCAAGTAATGTGAGATAAAAGGACAGCCAGCCAGAGGCAGGGGGCAGGAAGGCTTTTCTGAGCAGGACATCAAAAAAGAATGACCCATGGAAAGCCAGGGAGGGAGAGAGGACTCACAAAGGTGTCTGTGACCGGTCGGGCCTGAGGGCACTGCAAGCACAAATCTCTGGGCGCACACTGTGCTGGCCTGAGGAGCAGGGATGAGGCTGGAACCTCCCCTATCCACAGAGCGGGTGGGGGCTGCAACACCAGAAAGGAGTGGGCTGAGAGGGGCCAGGACCACACCTTCCAGGCAGTGGGTCATCCAGGTAGGGGGACCTGGAGCTACTGGAGGATTGAGGGCAGCACCCTGACGAATTTGTGGTTAAAGGTTCACTGACTTCTGAGGGAGGATTCCCAAAGGGAGACAGCCAGCTGGGCAGAACAGTGACCTGGGCCAGTGGGACACAGCTGAGATGGGATCATGCACGGGATCCATGTCAAAGGCTCTGCAGACAGCGTCTGTCAGGGCCTGGCTGTGGATATGACAGAGAGCATCCAGATGATTCTGGCCTTTTGACCTGAGTGAATGGAGAAGTGAATGCCCTTCTGCTGAGCTGAAGCACTCTGGGCAGGTGGGGAGAGGAGCTGGGGAGTGCTGGACCTGGGGCCTTGGTTTCATACCTCTGGGTTGACAAACCTCTTGGGTGTCCAGGTGGAAATGTCTAGTGGGCAGTACAGAAGTTTGGACCAGAGCTAAAATTTGAGAATTGGTGGCACACAGCTGGTGTGTGAACCTATGGCTCTGCATGGCTACCTGGGGCGTTGGTGGAGACAGAGGAGACTGAGGCTGCAGGCCTGGGTCCTGCACTGTTCACAGAGGAAGAAGAGGAGAGGATCCAATGAGGGAGATTGAGAAGGCGTGGTCAGTCTGAGTGTCCACGGATCCCCCCAGGCAACGTGGCCCTGGGTCAGAGGCATGTGTCCTGAGTCCCCAAGCTATGCTTGCCAGGTGGGTCAATGGTCCCTTCTCTCCCTCCTTCCTGATGGGGAAGCACAACCATTTCTAGATGGGGGCCAGAACATCTGAAAATTCCCTGAAATTACTGTCAAAATACTGTGTGTGATGTGGGCAGAGGGAGCATAGTTTCCAACAGGTTCTAAGGGCGAGCCAACAGGATATTTCCCAATGATTTCTAAATAGAAAAGAAACTGAAGTAATGAATTTTTAGACATATCAAGCACAGGAAGAGAACAAATCCTTTCACCCAGATTTAAACTTAACAGAAACTTGGCAAAGTAAAAATTAATAAAGAATCCAAGTACCTTACAAATATTCCCACTGGGGAAGGCACAAGTTAACCCCCGAAACAGAGAAATGCAAATCAATGTGCTGTGGGCGATTCCCACCACACATCTGTCCATGTCATGAACTACCAATAGGAGAGCCGGCCAATTGCAAATAACTTGTACATAGAACCAAGCTATGTCAGTTATGAGATCTAAAATTGGACAAGACAGTGTGAGCAGGAATAACAGAATCCTGGGTGGGATCTTGCAGAATTCATTCTATAGCTCCTGCATTCTTCCTTAATATCATCACCAGCACGTGCCTCGGGCGGGAGGCAAACCTCTGTCAGTTAGAGTTTCTCGGAGACAAAGCCTGACTTGTGTTTTGGATTCCCACTCAGCTCATGTGCAGTCACACATCCCAAAACTACAGGTGTTGGCGTGGATGTGGAGAAAAGGGAACACTTCTGCACTGCTGGTGAGAGTGCAAGCTAATATGATCCATTTGGAAAGAATTATGGAGAATACTCAGGGATCTAAAAGTAGACCTGCCACTTGATCCTGCAATTCCTCTACTAGGTGTATATCCAAAAGACCAAAAATCACTTTATAACAAAGGGATTTTCATCGGATTGTTCATTGCAGCTCAATTCATAATAGCCAAATCATGGAAGAAGCCCAAGTGCCCATCGACCCATGAATGGATTAATAAATGATGGTATATGTATGCCATGGAATATTATGCAGCCTTAAAAAAGACGGAGACTTTACCTCTTTTACATTTACATGGATGGAGCTGGAACATATCCTACTTAGTAAAGTATCCCAAAAATGGAAGAAAAAATATCCAATGTACTCAGTACTATTATGAAACCAATTCACAATCACTCACACTTTCATATGAAGAATAGATCACAACTATGGCCCAAGATGAAGGAGGGAGGAAGGGAGGTTGGGAGGGGAAGGGGGAGGTCAGATTGAGGGAGGGTGAATGGTGGGATCACACCTATGGTGCATATTGCAAGGGTACATGTCGGATCTATTAAGTATAGAGTATAAATGCCTTAACACAATAATTAAGTAAATGAGATGAGATATATATTAACCAGTGTGATGTAAGTGTTCCTAATTCTATGAAATCAGCACATTGCACCCCATAAATGCATTAATGTATACATGATCTATGTGTTTATGATTCAATTAAAAAAAACTACAAAAGAGACAAAGATGATGGGAGATTATTTTTAGCATTAGATTCAACATCAGTGGGTACTTTCCTGTTGGAAAGGGCTCTTGATTAAGCCAAGTATACTTGTATTATCTTTTTTTCTACTGCAGGGCAGAGAAGATGCTTGTAGTTCTTTTGTATATTAAGACATCATGATTTCAAATGGTCGTAGCAGAGTGCCCCTTTCTAAATGGCCTTTCCCTCTCTGAACTATCAGAAACTAGCAATATATGTACTGCAGAAAAGGCAACCAGGAAATTTAACTCACTTCAAATATGTTATTTTAGAAGAAATGAGGTCGATTGAGCTTGGGAAACCCTGCCTTGTCAGTCTTGAAAAGAATATGGTGTTCTGTGAGCTTGTTAGCAGGACCCCAGTGGAATCCTTGTGTGGACATGGTGGAGCCTGGGGAGTTTTTCCCACCCCAGCTGCCTTTGCCTGACTCAGACCCTGCTGACCTACAAGCTGTGTGAGTACTGAGGTCCTCCTGGGCCCTGAATATTTACAGGACACGAATGAGAACTTGGTCAAAATCAGTTTTACTTTGCTGGAAGCAAAGGCTCCTGAGATCTGGAAGGGTCACATTTTGGAGAGACTTTGATGAGCCAGTACATTTCTAGAAAAGGGAAATTTTCACAGAGGAAATTGTTTCAAAAGCATTTGAGGATTTCTGGCTCCATTTTTAAATCCTATCAGACAGTAGAAGACATTTATATTTATAAAAATGTTCGTGGGTGCTTCCCCAGGTGCGTTACTTCCTTAAAACAAGATCAGAATTTAAGCTTCCCAGCTTTTGCTTGCAAAATGCTTGTGATAAACATCCCAAAATAGCTGGAAGAAGGGAGAGATGTGATGTTGACACAGACTTAAATTACTTGGTGGTAGCGTCTCTAAATTAGCACTCTGAGACATCCCACAACCCACACCGAAAGTCCTCCAGAGAGCTCATGTAGGTAAACCATACAAAGACTCAAGGGTAGGTTTAAGAAATCTTCTACTTTGAAAAGACCTTCCAAGCATGGAACCATTTCACAATTTTCAAATCCATGTTTCTGACTGACTTTTCTCAGGTACTGTGATCTCATGGAGGATGGGGTACTCACAGGGCAGTGTCCAGATGGCCAGGGGCTGTGCAGGTCCTGGTGTCTCTCTTACCTGGTGTCTCATCACTTGTTGGAGGGTCAGAGACAATTGCCAGCCACTGAGGGTCTCATGGGCTGGAGCCAGACCTTCCCAGGGATGGCCCATGGCTGAAGCAGCTGCTCACTACAGGTGTCGGGTGGCTCCAGGAGACCTGCTCTCACGGCCCAGATGCCCAGCTTGGGCCCTGTTTACAAACATGCGTTCAAGGGATGCTTGTAACAGACCCACAAGGTAGACCTTATGGAGCCCATTTTCAGATGAGAAATTTGGGTTTTAGAGAGGTCACAAGTGATGGCCTGAAAGAACTTCAAACTCAGATCGGCTGAGTCCCTACTCCTGTGCCAGAAGCACTGTGTCACCACAGCTATCACTGCAGTGCCCGTAGGAGGCAGCGGCTGCCTGGCAGGTGAGGGAAGTGACGTGACTAGCTCCAGGCCCACTGTTCCCACTGAGTCCTCTGCCATCCAGGGTTTGTTCACGGCCTTACTTAACAGGGACACCAGAAGGACATCTTCAAGTAAATCACTCACAAGAAACAGACAGAAACCCCTGTCTCATACCCCAGTACTCAACACTGCCCATTTTTCACTCTCTCAGAAGTCTTCAGAAGTCTTTGAAAGTAAGTCTCAACATATAAACGTAGCAGGAGGAAGAAGCCGGCGTCTCACTCAGAGGCCGGAAACCTGCTGCCATGTCACCCTTCTGGGTTGAGTTAATCAAAAATTACTTGGGAGGAGTGGAAGACAGATCAGAAAAAGCAGCTGCTCCTAATTCTGTATTAGTAAGACACCCAGACTGTGGAGTTTGGAGTTTTGTGTTGCTTTTTAATCTCCTGAGAACACGGTGCTGTCTATACAGTTACTTTGTGTTTTTGCAAAATTATCTTCCTGTTACAAAGAATTCACTGTTGCCATGTGGGAAGCACTGTGTTGCCTGAGGAGTTTTCAGATACCAGTTGCTCTGCTGAGGTGGAAGCTGGTCTCCCGTCATGTGTTGTTTCTTTTTGAAATAAAAGTTTGGTGGGATCACAAAGTGGGGGAGGACTTTAGGTGACTTCCAGTGCTTATGGCTTTCCTGCAGGTAGAGGTCATCTCCCTTCACAGCTGTGGAAGCCTGAGGCTCAGAGAGGTTAAGTGATTTGCTCAAGGCAGCTTAGCCAACAAGTGACTGAGCTGGGACATGAAGCCTGATGCTTTAATTCCAAGCCAGAGTCAGGGTTCTTGGTTAAGTGGCTGCGTCTTCTTGTTCCTACACCAGGCAGTTTTCATGGCTATGACAGGAAGGGACAGGCCAGCACTGCCCTTTGTGTCCCAACAGAGCCAAGCAGGAGCCATTCCAGTATAAACCTTTGAAGGTGCCAACTAGCCATGGTCTTTCTGATTGATAATATCATGGACTTTGGTGTCCCGTCCAGTTGTAATGCAGAAGCCAGGACAAGGGCTGACGGATGCACCTGAACACTGTAATTTGGAGGAAAACCTGCTTTAATCTGTAGACTCTATTTCCAGCAACACGTTCACCAAATCTTCTATGAGGGACCTGACGTGTCTTACCCAATCACACATCTCCCTTTGCCCTAGAAAGTGCTTACAGAAACTCGGTGGCAGCTGCTTAGAGGCCAGATTTCATATGATGAGCCAGTAACTTGGGGAAATGAACAATGGGCTAGTTTTCAAAATTAGTGTTTGGCTTTGGAAACTTGTGCCTTAGATGATTAGTGACAATGATCTGGAGGCCAGCACTTGGTGCGTCACGTTTATGCAGAAATCACACATTTTGCTCCAGAAATTAGATCCTTTAGGTTACGTGTTTTTGGCCTACTACAGCATTTCTCAGGTGTGCAAAGTCGGTGTTCTGCCTTCACCACGTTTTCTGGGCTGCGTTTCAGATGCCTGAGGCTCCCCGTCTGACAAGCCTCGAAAGCCTTTGTCAAGGCCGAGTGCCTGAGTTGGTTTTCTTTTCTAGTTGAATGGAAAACAGGTGCCTTTTGCCCTTTTTTTTTTTTGTCTCACTAAAATTCCAAAATATGACCAAAGACCCCCTGAATGGTGCTCAGAACCCATCCTACTAGTGGGAGGAAGTGAAAAAGGACAAGGTCTTTATTTGTTTCAAGGGGTAATCACTAAGATGCATGCCAGTGATTTTCGGAAGTGATTAAAAGCCTTGAACAAACTGCTACATAATATGTGGTCCATGATGGCTCAGGTCCTGAGACACCAGCGCCATAAGTCAGAGGGACAAGCATTCAAGATAGCTTTCTTTTTTAAAAAAATCATGTCTGCAAAGTTACATTTCACAGCCAGACTCAGACCCCATCCTCTCCCCAGGCTTCCTCCACTTGCACCCAAATGCAAACTAAAAGCCCCTGAAGCCCAGTCACTGGTAGGCTAGAAGCATTAATTATGATCGTAGCTGGTGTGACCACAGGCTGTAAAAATTTCCTGCCTTAACTGGAATATAGATTCCACAGCTTTATTGAATGTCAAAGCGCATTACCCCGCACAGCTGCTGCCGGCGCCGCTGAACCCATGCTCCTCTTCCATGACAAACACCTATTAAGCAGTCAGCACAAACTCTTCCTTACAACCTCTGACATCACCCTCAGGGCAGGCAGACACGGAGCAGCAATTGCTGGGTTGCGTATGAAAATTATGGTTTTATTGTCTACACAGCTGAAGGTTTAACTCGGGCTTCTGCTTCTGTTGGAGCTGTATAAAGAAGCAATTCTTCTCACAGAATAAATAAGCACAGTACACTATTGTAATCTAAGAAACAGGCACTATTTATGTATCGGAAAGCCTCGTTCTCAATAGGACTAACAGGCCAATGGCCCAGAAGCCACTATTTTAGCAGCTGTAGAAAAGAAAGCTGTGGAAGTCACAAGGAAAGAGATGCTAAAAGCAGCAGAGACAGATGATCAGAGCACCAGGGGAGCCTTCCTCGCATCCCAGCTGCTCCCACCGTTAGTTTAGCAAGCATGACTCGTAGGTTGGGACCATGTACTTAATGTTGATGAAGGCGTCTTCTCCCCCGTAGCGCTCAAAGGCCTCCAGCGTCTCCTGGATCAAGTCGCCGATGTTCTCCCTCTTCTGCTGGCTGTAGTCGATGCCATCTCCGGAGTTAACTGGTACATGCAAACACACAAAGAGGCCAGTTATTTCTTTGCAGTTTCCCGAAAAAGTCCTACACATCATTCTAGGCGTTTAGGAGACAAAACATTCAATGTTTCTACATGCTCTTGTCGAGTTAAAGGAGTGATGGTGGTGACAGCTATACAAAAAGTACCACGTCCCAGATGGGAGCTGATGAAAATTAATCTTAAATAAAGAAATGACGGAGCAAATGAGAGTGAACTAATCAAAGATACCAGATGGGTTACGAATCAGGGGCTCTTTATCCCTGTGACCATTACGTACAGGGTGTTTTCTTGGGTCTTGAGTTTTTCAAAGTCAGAGCTTGGCATGTTTAGAAGGAACGGCCTATCCCTAGATCAGGTCATTGGTCCTGTGTGACTTAAACTGGACATTCTTTGGAATCAGAGGCGTAGCCCACCTATGTATCTCTGCTGCTTTGCACACAAGGTAAACTCTAGTGACATGAGAGCTCAGTTACCCAAAATTATTTTGACCATTCCAGATATAGGTGGGACAGGAGAAAACGGCTTTTCCTGCCAGAGCTGCTCCTGAATGATCACAGAATGTGCGATGACAATTATTAGTTAGGGCGTCACAGAGCGTTTGAGCTGCTGCTAGTTTGGGAATTTCCAAGTCCAGGGTGCTTGGTGTCCCCAACTGAGGCTCAGCCCCCCTCTCCTCCTCAGTCTAGAAGTGACAGCTGCATGGTGACACTACAGGGAAGGGATTCCAAGATCCTCTACTCTGCGCCACAAGCTCAGTCTCAAATCATGTAGATAAGAAACATCTGACACACCCAAATTTGAGCTATCTGAAGGAATGTGAGATGTCTGAAGTCTTTGCTTTGATCCAGACTATAAAGTTTTTGATTTTTTTCACAACAATAGCCATTACGTGCTTTCTCTGTGCTCCACTCACAGCTTTCCAGGGGCCACAGTGACATTTAGTCTCCCAACAAGTGAGTCACTACCGTGTGTCTGCAAAGCAGCTAGTGCTACCTCTGTCCGGTCTACAATGGAGGCGAGTGCGGTGGCGGCCTGAGAGGCCCGCTGGAAAGAGGGTGAGCACTCAGGCCCAGGGACCTCCAGGGCAGGGGCCTCAGTGCCATTCAAATGTGCACTTCACCAGAGAGAAAATTTATTTCATTCACATTTCAAATATAGCCTCAAACTGTTTATCTTGTTTGAATGTGGACATAGTAGAGGGGGAAACAGTATTTCAAACCTTTTATCTTCAGTTATTTGGGACATTTTAAAAAGATTGGGTTCTAGTTCAGACCAGAATAAATGTAACAATTACCATACCACACAACATAGATAAGCTATTCTTTGGTTAATTTTTCCAGAAATTTATTAGATAAATAATCACTGTCTTCTCTGATATAGAGACAATGAAGTGCTGTCCTGATTAGTTTCCTTCTGTGGGGGTGAAAGCGGCAGGAATATTACTGATTTCAGAAAGAGAAACAGATTGTGAGTCGTACAACTGTTATGAAAAACCGTATTTCATTTTTTGTAATAGATAAACTTAAAATGGTTCAGAAATCCATTGTAATTAGGTGAGTTTTTTTCTTCCTCATAGCGGATGACTTTCTGCTATCCCATAGAAAACTAGATATCAGGCTTGGCGCCTGTGGCTCAAGTGGCTAAGGTGCCAGCCCCATACACCTAAGGTGGCAGGTTCGAATCCAGCCCGGGCCTGCCAAAACAACAATG
>NW_003852451.1:4921254-4943902 GCF_000181295.1 Otolemur garnettii
TTCGAACCCGCCACCTTAGGTGTATGTGGCTGGCGCCTTAGCCATTTGAGCCACAGGCGCCGAGCCAAAACAAAGATAATTTTTTAAAAACAAACACACATTTGTAAACAGATTCTCTAATCTGTCTTTCAGATCCACGTGTGGTCAGATGAGCAAGGGTGCCATCAGGCACAGCTGTGAGGGGAGGATGGACATGGTGGTGTCACTCACTTGGGGGGACTTTTGAAGCTGGGAGGTCTTTGAGTTGAAGAGAGGAGGAGGAGGAAGCTGGGGCTTGGAAGAAGGGATTAATTGTATTTGCTATCTGTGTAAAGAAAAGATGCTCAGGAAGAAAGTCCAAAGAGGGGACAAGACAAAAGTCAGCAGGGAGCCAGACAAAGGGGTAGGAGAACACGGCGTGACAGGGAGACGCAGCACAGAGAAGGCGTCTGCTCAGAACTCATTGTTTCTCAACAGGATCCCGATCAAAGCGTGGGCCGATGTCCCATCAAGGTCTGGCTATCTTTGTGTGCCTCTCCTCCCAAATAACTTGCTGATAAATTCCTCCTGCCCATAGAAGAGGTGGCCATGGGCAGGGCCTGTGTTGGCATAGGATGGCCAAGCCCAAGGGCAGCACCCTGGAGGGTGGAGAGTATAATTGGTGATGGGGTTGAGCCTTGATCAAATTCCTCATGGACAAAGATACATATATTAACCACTCATAAATGGTGGCTTTTGTTGGCATATTAGTCAAAAGGTCAAGAACTGAATCGGCCATGGGACAGACACATTTTCCTGCTGGAAGCAGAGGGGGGTTGGAAAGTCTGCACACAATGGAAAGCTTAACACACCCTGTTTTTTCCACTGCCTTCCAGAAAGCAACAATAACAAGCAACACTATATTTCATATTCTTACTTAAAAAAAATATTTAACTGTGGGAGGAAGTAAACTATGTTGTTTTTTTCATTTTTTTTCAACAGTGTATAAAACCGAATGATTAAAGAACAGAAAAGAATAGAAGTTGCTTATTCAAAAAGTGAGTTGGAGTTGGAATATTCTGTGGCTGCAGAATGTATCATTTGGGCATAAAAAAGGCCAAAATAAGAACACACCCCTAACTTTGCCTGCTGTAATGATGACATTGCACAGTTTAGTGTCAAACTATGTTGAGAGGCACGTAACACTGTGGCTTTCGTTCCAAAGCCGCTATATTGTCAGTTCCTTTGAGTACCTGGAGCTGAGGTGGTTAGTTGGATCTAACCGTTTTAAACACACGTGACGCTGTTGGAGAATGCGTTTGGGGGAATGGGATGTTTGAAGAAACCCAGTGGTTGTTTACAATTGTCACTCCTGATTAGGAAGATGACACTTCGATTTTGGAAGCTAGGACGCATTTGACGTCCAGTAGCTGGAAATACACATTGATGATGGGAAAGATATTTTCTTTATAACCCAACAAACCAGGCGATAGGCATGGTTTAAACCGGACTGTGTGCTGTTCCTCAGAGTTAGCTGCTGTGTGTGGACTCTTATCCGGAGGAAAGTTGCTCTTGGTTAAGAATTATTTTAAGTGCATTTATTACTCTAAATATTGAATTTTCTTTATGTAAGCAATTTGTTTAAGCATTACAAACGTGTACACTCTTTTTCTACCTAAACCCCCTTTTCTACCAAAACCCCTGGATGCTTTCTCTTCCCAGGGCTGGAGAAGGGGTGCATAGGTACACCCCAGTCTCTTACCCGCCGAGGGCGTCCTCCTGGAGTGTGAACTCAGACGGTGACTGAGACGTAACTATTGCACACCTTGTCACCCAGGGCCACTAGTAAGGACAGTTACACATGACACATTTACATTTCACACAGATAGCCGCTACTCGGTTGACACAGGCCAGCAGCAGACTCACATCACTTCGGAATTTGGTGAAACGTTTTCTCATCATGGTTTCAATTTCTAGACGGTAGGGAAACTTTATTCTTTTTCTTTCGTTACCAGTGTTGTAGGAAAAAGAGAAAAGAATCAAAAGTAAAAGAAGCCAAGCTGGAGAGGAAGGACAATTCCACCAACCAGAGCAGGGTCTCCCCAGGTCGCTACTGGGGTCTGCGTGGCAGCCTTGCTCCCGGCCGAAGGTGCCCTCGCAGCCCTGGGTGCAGCCATTATGGCAGGGCGTTCTCCGTGCAGGCGACTGTGCTCCAGGGCAATCAATCAGAGGGAAAGCGACTCTCACCTTTCATGGAGTTTACCATCTAGTTGAGGAAGCCTAACTGGCTGCCCTCCCTATGAAAAATACAGACCACTTGTACCCTCAGAGGAAATACGTGTGGGCTCAAGTCCCCCCACCTTCCGGAGCCGCCCATGGGGGCCTCCTTCCAGCCTCTGCCTACCCCGAGAGCTGCGTCTGCAGAATTCTGGTTCATCTGTTGTAGTCAGAGGCTGGCTTTCTTTCCTTTGAGTTATGAAAAGCAAGAAGTGAATGTCTGATGGCCCCTGGGAGGCTCAAGGATAGTTTGAGTCAACTTTGAATTTTTCTCACTCTTAGGCTTTTTGGGCAAATACCCTTAACTGGGAAATGCGCAGATATTCTTATGTGAACAGTAACACACAAAGGAGTTATTTGGAAATGAAAGCCTCATTCAAGGCATCAGAGGAGTGAAACAAATAAAGGCTTCTACTCGCATCTACAGCGTGCCTCAAGTGTTCACTTGACACCAAACAGATGAAGTCATTTCTGAAATCTATCTACACTTTCTGGTCATGACTAAGGAAACAAATAGGCAGGATTTCAGGAAAGCAGCACTTGTGTCAGTTCTGAGAATGGCCTGGCTGAGGCGGCGGGTCTCACTCTTGGTGAGAAGAACAAGGTCACATGGTGGGGGTTGGGGTCCCTAAGTCTCCAGGAAAAAATCACTGGCCCCGACTCTGTCTCTCCTTCCTGAGACTGCTGCAGGGCTCAAACCTGCTAAAAGTCAGTGTACCCAACCTTCCAGGGAATCCTGCCTGGGAAACTCCATTTCAAACCACCGGAGTGAAGGAGGAATGGTGAGAGATGACCCAAATGATGTTCTGACTGCCGTTCCCAATCTGGCTTCACACTAAACCCGACTTTTGGAAACTCTAATTTTAAGATGTAACCCACCACACTGTGTCAATAACAAAACGGTTTGTGTTAGCTCTTACATACACAATAGCACTTTAAATGTCACAGAAATTAGCAAGTATCTCAGAGAAATAAAGATGATTATCCTGACAGAATGACATTCACTTTGGCCATGGGCATCAGACACTGACTCAGGCAGACCGATTCCCTGGCATACCCAAGGCTGAGTGGCAATTGCAGGACTAAGGCTTTGCTAAGGGGCACCATGGTTTGGCTTCACCTCCTTTGATCTGCCATTATTTCCATGGCCATTTGTGCCGCGTACGTGCTGTTAAAAGTACCCACTTTGCGTCCGCACTGCTTGAATGCAAATCCAGGTCAAAGCTGTTCTTAGTGTGAGAGTGTTCATCAATGCAAAGTGAACTGCAGACAGAACCTTTGTCCTGGCATTACCCCCTACCACCCCCCAGACCAGGTAACCTCACTGGCAACACTGAGTGAAATCTTAAAAAATGCTGCCAAGAAATCAAATAGTTTCTTACCAGACCAGAAATGGCATGTTTTGGATTCTCAAATGCTGAACTGAAACATTTTAAGTGCTCTGAAGTTCAAGTAAAAGGATCTTTACCTGTCAAGACCTGTAACCTTGGATGGCACCAGTTGTGACTTCCAAAGCTGCCTTCCTTCTGATTGGGTCGTGGTGTAGTGAATTGTTGGGGTGAGGTAAAGTGAGCCCCTGGGGGTCTGGGTTCAGGTCTTGACAGGTACCTGCTGGTGGAACCTACTGTCTGTATTATTATTATGAAATGTTTCTTTATCAACTAAACCATCACTGATTTTCTGTTCAATGTTTCCAAATGCATTTTTTTTTTTTTTGAGACAGAGTCTCACTCTATTGCCCCAGGTAGAGTGCTGTGGCGTTACAGCTCACAGCAACCTCAAACTCTTGGGCTTGAGCAATGCTTTTGCCTCAGCCTCTCAAACAGCTGGGACTACAGGTGTATGCCACCAGGCCTGCATAGTTTTTCTATTTTTAGTAGAGATGGGGTCTCAATCTTGCTCAGGCAGGTCTCAAACTCCTGAGCTCAAAGGAGCCACCTGGCTTGGCCTCCTGGAGTGCTGGGGTGACAGGTGTGAGCCACACTCCTGGCCCCAGATGCATTTTTTTCTTTGTGGTTAGTGGCTTTAACAGCTAGAAGACTGAGATGACCAAAACAGTCCTCTGATTGTACTTACTGGTTTCTAAGCAGAAATATCAGTTTTAGTGATTTCATTGAACAACTAAACTCTATCAGAAATTTTGATAAGTTATCTTTAAAATAAAAAAGCTGTCACTAAAAAATAACTCAAAATGTTTATGCATTTAGAAATGTTTGGTTTTGAGTTTTTTCTTTTTAATCTAAATTAAGAAAGGAGGATAAAAAGAACACAGATGTATTTTATCCTGTAAGACAGGCACAGTTTTAATACCTACAGCAAGTCGTCAACATTTGTTTTGCCAGAAATATCTATTTGGGGTTAGCTTGGACTCAATTTACTTTATAGAAATAGCTTTACCTGTTTTGGAATAAAGGGTTTTCTTTCATAATGTTTAGATAATTACTGGGGGAATGACTATGAATTCCAGCCTGATCTCTTCTGGAGGTGAGAGGATGGAAAAAAGAAAGAAGGGAAAAAACTAGGAACAAATTCATTTTCTACACCGAGCAAGAGAAGAGTCTTTTGGGGAGATTTTGTGAGATGATCTGCTTTTAGAGTCCCAAAGAAATGCTCCTCTTTTTTTAAGGTTTGTGATATTACATTGAGGGGACTGATCTTTTTTTCCCTTGAACCATAACATGTGTCACCCCACTGGGAGTTCCACTGCTTCTTAGGCTGACTTCACCTCCTCTTGGAATCTGAAGGTTCCCCACACACCCTCAAGTATGACCTGGCAGTGGGTATTTCCAGCGTCTTGGCTCATGGGTGTGTGAAGCAAAGTTGAAATGGCTTTGCAACCAAAAACTTCTAATACCACAGCATCTGGAATGCTGGAGATGCCCAAGGGCTTAAATACTTCAATTCTTCTCAGATCCTGTTGACATTAATGAAATTCACAAGATTTCTTTCCTCTGAAGATAAAAGCTTTGAAGCCAGCTCTAGATTCCCTGCTGGATGTCTGGCTCCCTTCCTCTCTTCCCTATACTGAAGCTGGGTCACTAAGGCAAGAGGCTACGAAGACATCATATCTCCAAAAGCTCAAGGAAACGTTTTCATCTTTGAAATGGGGTCCTTGATCACATGTGAAACCAAAGACATCATGGATCTTGGCTCTATTGTCAATTTGACTTTTATATTTCCCTTAAATAGACAATGACAATTTCTAAACATCTGTCATTTTCTAACCTCAAAGTAGACTCATTTCTCTATGAAATTAATAATAATAATTGGATTATACTAGTATTGTGGAGAGAACACTGGACTTCAAGGCAGATAACCTGGGCTGTAATTGTTCAATAACTTAGTAGCTGCCATGCTCATAATTCACTATCTGGGTGACTATTGGCAGGTTCCTTAATTTCTCTGAATCTCAGTTACTGCCTCTGCATAAGCAAAGGGCTAGACTTTGGAAGTTCTCTGGTTTCTGTACATCCTAACATTACTTTTAATAATATCACACTAAAACTCTGGAACAAGTACTTGGAAATGATGGTTTATTTGATGAATGCCTGTGTTTCAACTGTAAACTTACACAAAAGCAACTATGTGATTCTTCCTAGTAAATCACAAATCTCAGAAGAATCAAAATCAGCTTTCAAATGAAGTTCTAAGAAAGCTTTAAAGGACCACATGTTTATACAATTAATTCTAGTTAAGAAAGAGAACACTGTCAAAAACTCAAATTATTTGTTGACGTACTACCAAGTGTTGTTCCATTTTGCTATTTTAATAAATCTATATAGCTTTTGATTTTTTAGATGAAGACCGAATGTATGTACGTATTTTATGTATCAAATTGACAATGATACGTAAAAGGGATAGGGTTCAGGTCAGGGTCTTCTCTGATTAATGACTATTTTGACTTGGAAGTCACAGTGAGAAAAATAGGTGGATCCACCAATATATTCCTGCATAGAAGAACTATCATAACCGATTCTTCGATCGCTGAATTAGCTGAGTTCAAGCTTGTGAAGTGACTCTTTATCTCTTTTCTTATTGGACACCCTGATTCGGTGAGCAGACCACATCAAGAAAGAAGCAGAGAGTCTCAGGTCCAGGATATCTGTGTTAAATCTAGTCTCTCCGTCTTATCTCCTGACAGAGTAACAACAATAACAACAACGTGTCATTAATAGTTCATTTAAAACCAGGAATAGCCCTATAAACTATTACCATGGCGATTCGAGGTTCTGAGAGATAACTTAGCAAAGTGATACCAGCTGGGACCCGAGAGAGGGAAACTGAGGTCAGAATCTGCTGAAGTCCAACAAGAAGGTGAGGAGGTTCAGAGGAGCAGTCTGCTCTCACAAGGAGTGCGTGAGCGGGCGGGACATTCTCCTCTCCACCGAGGAGACTTGCGCCCCGTGGAAAACAACATCTCCAGCAGAGAGAGGTTCCAGGTGCATAAATGCCGGGGAGACACTGTACTTGCCACAACCAGTCAAGTAGTGTTTCCAGGGTTGTCAACAGCTCTTCTTGGCTCATTTTTATGATAAAGACTATTTTGCTCCCTTTACTTCATTACAAGTCCTTAAAATCACAGCATTGTTCACAGGCATGTATGCGGGAAGACAAAAATCAGGGCTGACTGATCTCAAGGACTTTCTTTTTTTGCTTAGTGCTATAGAAGCCTGGTCAATACGGGGCAATTCTAAGATTAATTTCACATTTCATCCCTCCTATGGCAGTGTTTATTGTGACTTAGTTTTAGATCCGGTAGGTGTTAGTTATATGGTCTTACAGATGAGGAAATTAGAGGGCTTCAATGGGGATATCATTGCAGCTTAGGAATGAATGGATACCCAGTGCAGGTGGACCAGAGGCCTGGGGATCTGTACCAGGAGGAATGTGGGGAAAGAGTGAGAAAGTAAAAAATAGGAATCTTGGGAGTCTACCTGGCTCTCCTTTACATGGGAGAAGAAAAACTTTCTTTTTCCAGTGAAAACTGAGATTACCCATTGGCGTCATTAGGAGCCTTTCCTCCAAGATGAAGGAAATGTTTATCGAGCTCTCATTTAATGGCTCCGTTTTGTTTCATATAATTTCTCCCATAGCCATATGGTAATTTTCAACCAGCTCAAGAAACAGCAAAATAAGTGATTTTGATTGGGAAGGAGCTAACTGATTGCTGCTTTCAGGAGTGCGGCAAACCTACTGGAAATAATTGTGACTGCGTCTACACTGGAGCCAGACTGACAGCTGCTACCACACAGTTCCATTTCCAGGAAACATTCACGATACAACCCATTTTCAGTTCTGTTTTTTTTTTCCCCTGTAATTGAGGCAGAAAAATGAAAAAAGAAACCTCAGATTTCTAACAAGTGTTACCAGCAAACACAGTAAATTATGGGGAAATGCATTTCCTCAAATTATCTTTGTTAGAACTTGCATCTATATAATGAACTCAAAAGCCTTTTTGTGTCCATCCTGGTTCTCACCGTTGTAACAAAGTATGGTTAAATCATTTTAAATGACCAGCCTGCACAGCAGGGCACAGAGCTGCCAAGTAAAGATTTTTATGGCCTTGATGTTCTCTTTGTTCTACCCAGAAAAATAATTAAACAGGTAAAGTCCCTAATAGTGCTTACCATGAAAGAACGTGTTATGTCATTATACCATTTCTGAAGAGCGGATGCTTCCCCCATCACTGGGGATGCAACTCAGCTTGCCTAAAGTATCTACTCTTTGAAAACTCTAAAATGAATTAATGGGTGCAAAATTCAAATAGATTTCCAAGCCATTAGCTGGAAATTTTACAGAGTGGGAATATTTCTCATCAAATGAGCTCAATTAATGCAAAAAATAATATGTTTAATGAACGAATCAAAGTGATCTGCTGTGCTGAACAGAGTTAACTGCTGTAAAAGTGGCAGAGTTAAACCCTTCAAGCCTTTTACAACTGTCTCGGCTTAAAATAACCTCAAAATATCTTTCAAAGCTGTGCTATCAACTTTTATCAGCTTCTGCACCGGCAAGTTAAATGTGGCAAGAGACAGTCACTTTGCCCCCAAGTGCACTAATGCAGAAAACAGCCTGCAAATGCTCGAGCTTGACTAACAACATTTTTAGTAATGTTTAGGGCTTTGCTAAGGTCCTGTGTTTTGGCCACACCATGTTGAGAGAGCCAGAGATGCAAACTGTGGAGGAAAATTTAAATGTGGCCATTTAATTTGCCATAGCAGCAAAATTGAGTTTGTATGAGAATTGATACTAAGGCTTGTTGGAAATGCTGATAGGTGAAATATGCTGACTTTTGATACTTTTGAATAAAGAATGTTTATTTGCCTGAGTTACATTTTTATCTCTTAAAATTCCTCAGTTTGGTGTACCCAGTTGCCTTCCTCTGAATTAGGACTCTAACCAAAGGTGAATCCAGACAAAAGCAGCCTGGAAATAAAACAGCTTGGACACAAGCCTGGACACAAACCATGATGCATCCCCGCCCCCAGCCCCACCCTGGTGTTCATTCCCTCTGATTAAAAAAGGCATAATCGTACCTAAATGTAGGGATAGGTGCAAGGATGAAAATAAGAGAATGCATATTATGTTTTCATTAATTTAACAAGCTGCTGAAAAGTTTCAACAATTATTATCCTAAAGCAGCTATGAAGCCTGTGTTGCAGCCCCAGACGACAGTGGATTGCCCACAGTTTGGCTCTGCTCTGCCACAGCGCAGAAAGCTACCTGCAGAGGAGCACCGGGGAGTAAGGCTTTTCTTTATCGTTTAGTAAAATGGGTTCACTCCATATTCTCACAGAAGCGGCATTTTTTTTTTTTTTAAGAGACTGAGTCTCACTTTGTTGCCCCTGGTAGAGTGCCGTGGTGTCACAGCTCATAGCAACCACCAACTCCTGGGCTTAGGCAATTCTCTTGCCTCAGCCTCCAGAGTAGCTGGGACTATAGGCTCCTGCCACAATGCTCGGCTATTTTTTTAAATTTATTTTTTATTTTTTTATTTTTTGGCCAGGGCTGGGTTTGAACCTGCCACCTCCGGCATATGGGGCCTGCTCCCTACTCCTTTGAGCCACAGGGGCTGCCCCACCTGGCTATTTTTCTGTTGCCGTTTGGCTGGGGCCGGGTTTGAACCTGCCACCCTTGGTACATGGGGCCGGTGCCCTGCACACTGAGCCACAGGCGCCGCCCAAGGAGTGAAGCGGCATTTTTAAAGAGCAGCTCCTTTATCCGAGGGTCACGTGTGAGAGCAGGTAACACAGGTCATTCCCTGGACTCTCCATGAGCCTGGGGCCTTTGTTGTTGGGTTGCACCTTTACCCTGTACTATGCTTGTTATTAGTCTGGACAGGCGCCTTGCTTGTGTTTGCAGCTCCGATTAAGAAACGTGGTTGCAGGACTTTGTAAACAAACAACTTCTGGCTTCAGCTTCTACTTGTTCCTCTAGGTACAGTTCAGTGCGTCCATGCCCAAGCCGATGGCGGGAAGACCGGCTCTTCTGAAAACGCACTCCGGCGTGGCTGGCCAGGATGGCAGCCCTGTTTATTTCTCATTCACTGCCACAAAGCCCTGATGTTCTAGTTTTAGGAGCACAGCTAATGACTGGCTGGCTCCCTAGAGCTGGTCAACTGTAAGAGATGCAGACAGGAAGAAGTGGATTTCACTTTCGAATATATACGTGACACTTGTGCCTCAAGCCACAATAAGGTAATTATTTTGGAGTAGTGCTATGGGGCTTAATATTTGCAATATAATTTATATTAGTATTTGAGGATATCTAATTGGAGCATAGTACATGTGTTACAGTTGCAATTTTATATCAGGCATATTTTATGTTTTATATTAGGGGCTGCCTTTTGGCCCTACCCCTGCCCACAGGAGAGCACTCTGTCAGGGGGCAGGGGTGGGAGTGGAGAGCAGTGAGAGGACTTGGGGCAGGGTCGTGGCTCCTGTGTGGTCCCTGCAGGGAAGGGGATCAGGTGGAGTTGGACAGACTTGGCCTCCTGCCTCTTTACTGCTGATGACCTCACTGCACCTTCTACCTTCTCTGCATAATTGCCACTTTGATCTTCAGAACCATGGCCCCAGGTCCCTGATGCTGGGGGGGAACTCAGGGCTCATGCCCCAGGCCAGGCTTCCAGATTGGACACCTGTGCAGTAGACTCTGAGTGAATGGGGGCAAGTGTGCTGGGACAGGCACAGCCACTGAGCTTCAAAGACTGGCACTTGCCGCATTTAGTGGACAATGAAAATGTCAGGAGGTCAGTGGAGACCTGGACGGAGGGCCCAGCTGACTTCTCGGCCTTCCCCAAGGGTCTTCCCCTCAGGGATCTTCTGTCCTTCTATTGCCTGAAACTTCTGTGTAAGTCATCTGTTTAGCTCCTGCCTGCAGAGACATTCTGCACCAAGGGGCTCCGTCCCCTGTGGACTTCTGCCAAGAACAAGCTAGGTTCTTGGAGGTGAAGATCTGCCGGATGATGGGGTCCAGTACCTGGGCTGCCTGTTCATATTTTTACAGATACCTTTAACTCAAAGGAGCAGCTCTGATGGTGGGAATTTCAGGAGTCCAGGGAGTCTGCTGGAGTAGATGAGGGCAGAGCCAGGGACTAGAGCGAGAGGCTGGGGTCACCCTCTGGGGCGGCATCTGGTGATGCACTAGTCATCAGATAGGAGGATTTCAGAGAGTGAGAGGCCCTAGCAAGGAACAGAAAGAAGGGAACGTGGTAGACAGGGACTGGTAGGGGCCGGCAGGGTGATCAGAAAGGTCTCCCAGGGAAAATCATGTTTCAGCTGAGACCTAAACGCAGAGGAGAAACTGGCTGTGTGGGAAACCAGCCTGGGACTCACATGCTGTGCAGAATAGTGGATGCCAAGGCCTTAAGGTTAGAACAAAGGTTACCAGAGCGCATGATTTCACCAAGTTATCACACCTGTTTTTCAACACTGATATATCCTATGCATAACTGTCATTTGTGAACCGTGTAATGGCTGTGTGGTGGAAGGCATGTCAGCCATTTAGCTCCGCCCCTCCAGTGAGGGATGTGGAGTCCACCTCCAGATTCGCACAATTTTTGTTAATGATGCAATAAACATCTTTGTGCATACAGTCCTTCTGCTTAGTTGCAGTTTTCTTCCAACTATGCTCAGAAGTGAGATTGCTGCTTCCAAGATGAGGCACACTTCGTAGTTTTGAGTGTGCAGTGCCACACTGCTTGTACCGGAAAGTTCAGCCAGTTTATAACGTCCCCAGCCAACCTGTTCTATCACATCGTTGGTTGTTACAACTCACGTTTTGTTTGCTAATCCAGTACGTATACAATGTTGCTTTACGGTTACTTCCATTAGGATTAACATTTTCCCAGAGACTGTTTCGCTCTGTGGGTTTCTCCTCCTGAGACTGAACTGTTCTTATCTTTAGCCTATTTTTCTATCAGGTGCTTTTATAAAAGAAACAAAGTCTCATCCAATCATCCCAGGGATCTGGGAAATGGACAAGAAGTTCTCCAGAGTTAGAAATCTCCCGCATTTGTTTCTTTTTGGCTGATTGGATAGTATCATTTCAGAGAACAGAAATGCATCTTGAAGGGTTGCTGTCTCTTCTCAGGGTGCCCAGAGTGCCCCAGGCGGCAGCACCTTGAGCACTGAACAATCAGATGATTGTATTAAGTAAAGCAGGGGAAAGTACAATCTCGATTAATTATATTGAGAAATTTAATTGATTACCTCTCCAGAAGGAGAAACGTTTATAATGAGGTAGATTTTTAGGAAGCTTCCTTTACGTCCTGTGACTGCAAACCCGCCACTGCTTAACAATTTGCTTCCTAGGCCCCTCTCTGGAGGGCTGAGCCGGGTACCACGTCCTAGGAGCATGTGCGGCACTGCTCGGCTCAGCACTCAGGTTTACCAAGCGCCTTATCAAGACTCTGGGGGTTGCCTTCAGATTGGATTGTCTGCAGATGAGGTCAAAGTTACTTTGCATGTAAAAAGCGCTGACTTGTTAAATGTAAACATTCACCCTACATTGCAATGATTTAACTTCGCGTTTGCATTTATATATTTTTTAACATATGAGGAGCCTCAAAAGATGAAAGTGGCCTGAGATTCTCTTCTTGACTCTAGGAAGCTCAAGCTGAAGCCTGGAAGGCAGGTGGATAAGGGAAAGCTCAGGAGGTCCTGGGAGGCAAACCTGGAGGAAGTACTAACAGCTAGATCTGAGTACTTGTTCTTATCGAAGGTTGAAAGACCAGTAGCAGTGGAAAGCCAAGTCTGCAATTTATCTTCAGGCGAGGGATGGTGCAGACAGCTGCAACACGGGCCTCCCCACAGAGCCGTGCTGGTAACCTTAGCCGTGACCTCCCGTCAGAGAGAGGAGTACTTCCGTGGGCTTATGAGTTTTTCCTTTAAGCACCAATCAGCACAGTTGTATCCGTTTTGTTTTTGGGTCTGGTGATGAATTTACCTACCCTCTTTAGTGAATAATAATATTCTTCTTTCTATTTGCCTAAGGAAACAGAGCTTTGTATCAGGAAGAAAGTTACCTATTACATTGAGAGCAGCTTTTAAAGTTAAAAACAAACATTACAAAAGGACTTAGAATTTCTGATAGGCACTGAGCTTTCACAAAATCAGATTGATAACTAACACATGCAGCTCATGAAAATCGAGGTAAAGCCATTACTTGGATAGATATTTCTGTATATGTAATATTCGGCTTGGAATTATCTGGGTATTTCTTTTACTTTTTCCACTTTCTTTTGTGCAGCTATACTCTGTTGAAAATATAATGTTATAAATTAAGTAAAAGCAAGCTGTTTACAGAAACCAGTGTGAAGCATTTACAGTGGTTTTTCTCATATTGAAAAGCTTCTGGCAGGTCTAATTATTGCCTTACTGGAAAGATCAAAGTTCCATAAAATGCACCAAATAAACTCCCAAGTTGCACAGGTACCAGTCCTGAGTTTGTCAGGAGACGGTTTATAAATCCTATAAAGACCTATGTAACCAGGGCGCCAAACACTCTGAACACAGGAAGCAGCCTGATGGTGATAGAACTACCCAAAGTGCTAAATTCCTCAAATCCTGTTATAATTATTTTCTGCTTGAAAGTACTAAATGGGCTCGGTGCCTGTGGCTCAAACAGCTAAGGTGCCAGCCACATACACCTGAGGTGGCGGGTTCAAATCCAGCCTGGGCCCACCAAATAACAATGATGGCTGCAACCAAAAAATAATCAGGTGTTGTGGTGGGCGCCTGTAGTCCCAGCTACTTGGTAAGAGGCAAAAGATTTATGCGATCTGAAGAGAAACCAGAGTATAGTCCCAGCTACTTGGGACTGGGCAGAGGCAGGAGACTTGCTTGAGCCCAGGAGTTGGAGGTTGCTGTGGGCTGTGATGTCACAGCACTCTACCCAGGGTGACAGCTTGAGGCTCTGTCTCAAAAAAAAAAAAAAAAAAAAAAAAAAAGAAAGTACTAAATGGAGTCAATTTTTAATTTATTCTTCTATTTTCCTTAAAAAAAAAAAAAGAAAACCCTAACAGGTATAAGATGGCAAATTAAAATTTGGGGAAAGGAATACTTTGGGCTCTGTATTTCCCACAGAATAAAGTTGGAATTCTGCCTAAAAAGGGTTTCCACAAATCTCCTAATGCCCCAAGGCTTGCAGTGTAAAAGGCAGGCAGTCCCCAGACAGGATGATGGGGGGCTCTGGGCAGACCCATGGTACAGCAGAAGGCCAGGGCTGTACAGAGCCTTAGAGTATATAGCACAGGGACTCTCAACTGACCCTCCGGGGAAAGCAAGGTGTCAGGCATCAGGCTAGGAATGGTATTTATGCCCCTCCATTCAATCCTTAAACAATTCTTTCTTTTTTTTTGAGACAGTCTCACTTTGTCACCCTCAGTAGAGTGCCCTGGTGTCATAGCTCATAGTAACCTCAAACTTCTGGGCATAAGCAATTCTCTTGCTGCAGCCTCCCAAATAGCTGGGACTACAGCTGCCTGCTACAAAGCCTGGCTACTTTTAGAGATAAGGTCTTGCTCTGACTTAGGCTGGTCTTGAACCTGTGAGCAATCCACCTGCCTTGGCCTCCCAAGCATTGGGATTACAGATGTGAGCCATTGCACCAACCCCCCTTCCTTTCCTTTCCTTTTTTTTTTTTTTTTTTAAAGCCAATGGCTTTCTGTGTTACCCAGGTGAGAAGTGTCGTGGTATCACCCTAACTCACAGCAACCTCAAACCCCCAGGCTCAAGTGATTCTCCTGCCTCAGCCTCCTGAGCAGCTGGGACTACATATACCTGCCAGAATGCTGGGGTCATTTTTCTATTTTTGGCTAACTTTTCTATTTTTAGTAGAGACAAGATCTTGCTCTTGATCAGGTTGGTCTCAAACTCTTAAGCTCAAGCATCCTCCTGCCTTGGCCTCCCAGAGTGTTAGGATCACAGGTGTAAGCCACCGTGCCTGGTCCAATTCTCAAATAATTTTGTGACACTGGCAATGATTAGAGAATTGCAGACTTAAGTAGGGTTCTCTGTGCAAAGCAGCTGTTCCATACCAGCAAAGAGGGTGCATTTGCTATTATTCTAATCATTATTATAAGGCCAGTGTTAGTGCCTCCCACAAGGTGGTTCTAAGAATTAAATGAACTAATTAATAGAAAGCACCTGGGCACTAATTGCTTGTTAGTTTCTTTTACCTTCCTAATAGGATCAATTCAAAGAGCTTATCGTGTGTTCAGTAATATTCCAAATCTATTCATTGCCCAGATGAGTAAATTGGCAGAGATACAATTTGATCTCAGGGCTATCTAAAGTGGAAGCCTCAGCTTTCTCTGCAAGGGAGCTCAGGGTCAGGATGGCCAAATGCAGTTAACAAGAAATTCCTATGGGTGACCCTGTAATCAGTTTAGGATGGGGATACTTCCTAATCTCTGTGGTTTTAAACATATTTTGGTCCATGCCATTCTTCTTTCTGTATCTAAGAAGAATTAAAAAGGAAAGAATACAAAAAACGTTCATTGAAACTGAAACAGTTTTACATCATGATGCCACAGCACTCTACCAAAGGTGACAAAGTCTCTGTCTCAAAATAAAGCAGAACAGGACAATGGCCTGACATGGGGGCTACATCTATAATCCTAGCACTCTGGGAGGGTGAGATGGGTAGATTGCCTGAGCTCACAGGTTTGAGGCCTTACCTCTAAAATTAGCCAGGCATTGTGGCAGGCGTCTATAGTCCCAGCTACTCCAGGAGGCTGAGGCAAGAGAATCACTTGAGTCCAAGAGTTTGAGGTGGTTGCGAGCTATGATGCCACAGCACTCTACCAAGGGTGGTAAAGTGAGACTCTGTCTCCAAAAAAAAGTGCATGTAGCCTATAATAATAATAAAAGCTAATACTGCTTTATACTAAATCAGATGACATTGCCAATGTTCAACCATTTTTGACTTCCAAAAATGTCACTTTCTGATAGTCTAATCTAAATTTTAATTCTTACTGTGCATCAGGCATCTAAGTACATTTAGCTTATTTAATTCTTAGGAATCCCTACAACAACTTTATGAAGTTGGTCATGTTATTACTCACATTTTTACAAATGAAGAGCTTGCAGAACAAAAAGGTTTAGTGTAAATACCAAACATAAAATGTAAACCATTATGTGCAAAATATTGGCTGAGAGTCTCTGTGGATGCTTCGACTGAGAAATTTAGATCTGATATATGTGAAAACAAGATGAAATGAAAAATAACATTAAAAAGCATTTATTTATAATGGATATATTATTTAACTAAATGAAAATGAGTTTCCTTCTAATCTTAAAATCTTTCTCTATCTATATCTATGTATCTATGCATCTATGTACATATGTATCTATCATCTTTCATCTGTTTATCTGTAGCTTTTAAATTATCTATTAAAATAAATTATATAATAATTATAATTACACATTATAACTTTGAGTCACTATGATTGGTAAACTTTAAATGCACGGATATAGCTGTTGGAAAATTTACTGTAAAGGGTAATAAAAAGTTTATACTTGATCCTTAAAAATATTTCTTTCCTTTCAAAATTTTTCCAATGGTTCTCTTTTCCTTGAGCTGCCATTTTACATTTTGGGAAAACTTAGACCAACATTGACAACCTGACTCTTACTGACTAAATTTTAAATGTAACTTTTGTTTTTAGCAATTTTCCTTGCTTCTCCATGAAAATAACTCGTTTAAAGATGCCATCCTTACGAAGTCTCAGAATTTTCCTCTGCAATATGCTTTTTAAATGGTTTTATAAAAATATTTCCATAGGGCATACAAAATAATAATGTAATAACATAATTTGTTTTATTCCTGTGCAATTTCATACACACATATATAAAGCAGCATTATGGCAGATTAACTCTCTTATATGAGATTAAATTCTCATTAATATATTTTTAATGTTTTATGAAAAATATTTTAATACAAGGAAGTACACTTTCCTCATCTATTTTACTACAATTGTGGTTCTTGTTTTAGATCATTTTCATTAAAATATCTTCTGTTTCCTAACCAAAGAAAAGTTAATTCATTTTTTTCTTAAGGAAATAATTGGGTCATCTTCTGTAATTGCTGTTGGAGGTATCGGGCAAGATAGTATATTGGTGAAAATAAAATCTATGTTGGAATGGGAAAATTGGAAAGTGCTAGAAGATATTATTACTAGACTTTGTGAAAATAAATGTGGTTCATATTATTACGTTCTTTTCACAGTTAATTCTCATAGAGTTAAAAAATATGTGACCTTTTTGGATTTTTATTTAGTTTTTAAAAATGATTAAAAGACCATTAAAAAAAAACTTCACCACACTGTGAGCCTATATTCTTTCTGTATCTTTGCATATACTGTTTTGAGTATTTATGTTAACGTCCTCTAAGGACAATGTGGACTCTCATTACCTATTTTTATTGTCTGTATCTTCTTAATCTCCCAATTCTTTATGTGGAAGTTACACATTTTAGTTACAATTCTTTTTAAGCTCATGGGCCATGTATTGATAATAACTGAAATTTCCACAAATCAAATATCCACAGTTCACAATATAACCACCATCTACACAGCAATCTTTCTGAGACTGTTGTGGCCAGGCCATTGCCTTGGCTCATTCAGAAATAGAACAGCAAGCTTAATTCCACATGATGCTTTGATTTTTGCACTTTGCAAAACCTTTTTACCAGGATGGAGATAAGGTTCAGCTTTGGGCATCTGGTTGTCCCAAATCACAGAGGTAACTTGGGTGCTCACACGCTGGGTCGCCCTGGGGGGTGTATGCATGTGTAGACACACACGTGTGCATGTGTGTGTACACTGCTACAATCACTGGCAAGAAGGATTTAAGGCCCTTCCATTCAATCATTAGAGCTGAAATCAATAGTTCATCATTGATCGTTGCTTATGACCCAAGTGTCATTAAAATCTCCCAAGAACAAGATGGCTTATAGGATTTTCTAGAAACTTAAATTTGCTGCTAAACCTTTCATGTTGAGGATAAAGGAAAGTCATGGAAAATCTTTTCTGGTGATTTAAATAATCCCTGGATACACTGGGAAGATGTCTAAATATTAGCACTATGTTTGATTTTATATTCAGGATCAATCTGTTTCTATCTTTGAAAAACATCCTTGCAAGGTTGTAACATTGCATGCTCATTGATCAGAAGGTGACATCCATCGTCTGTAACAGTAACCCACAAGGACTAGAGAAGTATCTTTTTAAAGGAATTAAGAAAAACAGATGAACTAATCTGGTTTAGACTACTTAATATTATTAAACAATACTAAGGTTAGTCAATTAGGATGTTTAAATGTGTTTTGAATTATGTGTTATTTAATACAAACATTGGCCCAATGATAGTTTCTTGTAACATTTCCTCCTCTATCCTAAATTTATTGTGCTTTATTTTAGTGAAAATGTTGTCCTATAAAATATGTTAAGCATTGTCGTTTGCCACCAAAAGGAATCTGACTTGCCACTTGCGAAAGTGTAGGAAGAGCTGACTCAGGCCAACCCCAGAACCCAACCCTGCAACTGGCAAGGCTGGTCTGCCTTTCTACTTCTGCCACCACCACCACACACTTAGTCCCTTAGGATCTGTTCCAAATTTGCCTCACAATTTGTTGGAGTAACCTCTACGCCGCAGTCCTGCCTTCTGACTTTCTACTCTTTCAAATTCATCCTTTACAATTACGTAACCCAGCCTTCATTAACGCAGCTTGCTGCATTTGTCCACTGTGGAAAGTAGAAATTTACCATTATTTGTTAGATAAATTTCAGCTTCCCTGTTCAGGCATTCAGGCCTTCATGACGGCCTTCAAGTCAACTTTTACCTTCCAATCCTCCCTCACAAGAACTTACGCTCCAGTTAAATCATAATTGCTATCCCTGAAAAAGTCAGAGACTCCCCACCTCCCCGCCTTTCTTTATGCCATTCCTTCCTGCTGGATTGCCTTCCTTGGCTCAGCTTATTAAAATCTGCAGTGCTCACTTTATCTATGAGTTCTCTTCTGATTGCCCAAGTTAGAAGCAATTTTTGTTTTTTTTAAAAAAGCATTTATACAGTGTTTGCACTTTTCAGGAGGCATTTATTACCAAGTTATGTAAAAATAACTCATTTATAGTTATTGTGAAAATGTCTCATTTATGAGAATTAAATTCCTTGAGGAGGTGAATCATCTTTGAATGCTCCATCTTAATTCAGTGGGTGTTCATGAAACACTTGTTGGAAAAGTGAATATGAAGAGGAGTAATGTGGCTGCGTGAGGAAAGGGGGTCTGGCCCCCCTGTCCAGGTCAGTGGGAGGTGGGGTGCATGTAAATGTGACCCAGCATTGGGGCAGAAATGTGGTAATCAAGACCAAGGAGGGGCCACTGGGCAGCCAGTAACATAAAGACTTGAATCCAGTGGTTGGGTCAGTGCCTCCTGGAAAGAAGGTCGGGGGAGAAGGAGGAGAAGTGTTTGCTTCAGGAAGGGAGAGGACCATAGAGGCAGATGGGAGGCCTCACAGGTACAGCCCCACCTGTCAGGGTCCCACCTTCTCCCTGACCTTGGGCATCATGTTAAGCTCATGCATATCTTACTTCACTTAATTCAATGATGTTTATAGACCAATGATGTTTATAGACCACAATCAAGGTGTGGAAGGCACTGTGGCAAGTGCTCTCTCACAGAGTCATGACACACTAATAGTAACAGCGCCCACATCTGTTGAGTATTTTCTATTGCAGGTGCTGAACTGTGCTTAAATATATGATTTCATCTAATCTTAGTAAAAAACTGTGAGGCTTTGATTAACTGTGAATGCTATGATTAGCATTCTTACTTAGAGCTGAGATGATAGGGCCTTAGAGAAGTGGAGTAGTTTGCTCTGGTTTGAACAGCTAAGCTGAGGCAGGCCCAGGTCTGGCTGGGGACAGTCACTGGGGGGGACTCTCATCCACCTCCCCATGGCCAACCACTCTGAGCTCTGGGGCTGCCTCTTCCTATGGGCTCTTTCCACTCCATTTTTCATAGGTCAAAGAGGCAACAGCAGCTTTTAGGTTGGGGTCCTGGTAAACATTTTTGTCCCTGGGAAAATTCTCTCTTACAAAATAGGTTATGAATATAACCTAGTCCCATTAAGACAGTCAGCTATTGCCATGTATGTGTGTGTGTGTGTGTGTGTGTGTGTGTGGTACCCATGGGAAAATTAAGTGCATTCAGAGTTTTCACAGTTAGCCATGACCTGTGGGTACTGAACCTCCTAAAGAGGACCCAGAGACATCAAGTAAAGGCTGGCCCCAAGCTTTGGCCCACTGAGGCCACCCCAGCTTCCACTCCAGTCCTCTGCTGTCTCGACTTATCAGGTAAACTTGATGTGCACGTCACCTCACTCTAGCACTCTACATTTCCTCACAGGTACAATGGGGACCACCATAACTCCCTCCTGGGACTAGTTCCGAGTTAGGTAGGACAAATCACACAGCAGTGATTATTTACCCAGTGGACATGTTAACATTGCTTTTGTTGGTATTTAAATTGGAGCTACTTAATAGGATGGCACTGCAGAACTGAATTAATTCTATTTCAAATATAATCTTTAAGTATTGAAAAATTAAAAATATATTAAAATATATTTTGTCAAGACACAATTAAAATATATTTATAAAAGAAAAACTGACACAGGATTAGTATGAGAAATATAATTACTCTTATAATCTATAGTGTCCTTAAGTAAAGTGCTTCGGAAATATTTAGGAAAAGGAAAGACAAAGACTTCTTTTTAACTGATTAGGTTCTAAAGCATCTAATGCTGAACCAGGAAAGTCAGTAAACTAAAACAAATGATCAATGAAATCAAAGCACCAGCAAACATTTTGGACAATGGGATGCTCCTGACACATGACCCAGTGTTCCCCTCACCCAGGACAGAGCTCAGCCTCTGCTCTCAGTGACAGGGGGTCAGGAGAGTGGGAGCAGCTGGGGGCAGATGGATGTCAGTACATAGAATTCCAAACTTATATTTCCAGTATAGATTCCAGTGACCATTCCCAGCCTCCCATCTGCATGCCATGTTCTAACTCCCCAGTGGCAACTGGCTGACCTTGATGGCTGTCCCCTCTGCTGGACACTTTCATCATTTGGTCTCAACTCTACCGGATGTAGTGTTCTAATCCTTATTATAGCAATTCACAGCTAACTGCACAGGCCAAGGCAAGTGTCCCAGTGGCTCCCAAAGAGCACTCAATCCCAAGTGCACCTGCATTTGATGACTTTTTGCTACATACATGCCCACCACATTTTAGTTATTTTAGATATTACATAAAACTAATTTAAGTTCCTTGTATATTCTGGGAAGGTAACTGGTAAAAGCCATTCAAAAGTTTTTGGTGGTACAGAGGAATAGTTATTTTGGATAAAAAATTCTCTATGTGTTATTTTTCTTAGGTAATCAAGTACTAAATTCATGCTCAAATTTCAGGTAAGGCTGCATGAAATGATTTTGCATTATAAATCTGGCAATAGAGAGTTTTCCATTTTATTAGTTCCCACTCAAAGTTATGACAGTAGCTAAACTCTTATACCTATTTAAAATTTCAAATGTAAGGTAATGTTAATCATAGCACTGGAATTATGAAGTGCTTGCTATGGGGTAGGCACATTGCACACATTGGATCTAATTCTTTTATCAATGCTGCATGACAGAGCTCATCCCTTCTTTTTACAAATGCAGAAACTGAGGCTGAGGAGCTGGAAAGCAGGGGTGGCAACCTGCAGCTGGACCTGCTTTTTGCTGATCAGCTTTTATTAGTGTTTTTATATTTACTGTGTGGCCCAAGACAACTCTCATTCTTCCAACGTGTAGCAGAGAAAAAAAAAAAAGTTCAGACAGCCCTGCTGTTAGGGAAGAGTCGCAGAGCTGACCCAGGTGCAGGTCTATTTGGCCCTTGCCCTTACGATGTCTACCAGCCACAAACTGCCGTGCGCACGGAGCACCAGGAGAGAAGGGCACTGCTTTACCATTACCAAGTTTAAACGTCTGTGGCTGAGAAAGCGCCAGATAATTCTAGAGGTGAATCAGGTGACAGCCCTACTTCAAACACTATTAGTACCTGGAATCTCAAGTACACGAGATGAAATTGCAATGAAGAAAAAGCCCCGAGAATCTCAGGGAGATTCTATGACTGACCATTATCACAGGGTAAGTATCCTTTTTTGAAAAACAAACTAAGAAGATGATACAGAATAAATGCTACTTGAATAATGTATAAATTCTGTGGGGAAAAGAGAAAATAAAGAACCTGGGGCCTAGTCTCTCAAAATCATTTCCTTAATTTTTTAGAAAACAACAAAACAAAAGAAATCATTTGTCCCGTGGTGTCCTCATTCTGAAAATCTTCAGTAACCTTCCGCACTGTCACTGAGGCCACTGGTCTGAGCATGCTGGGCTGGACTTTGCAAGCTGAGAACGCCACACTAAGCTCAAACTGTGCTCCCAGGTTCCTCTTTCGATTACTTTTCTACCTCAAATGAATGAAAAAAGAATGGCTCAAATTCCACTTCAGGTGTTCTTTGCTCAGCTGCTCCATTTCAAGTGTCAAAAGAATATCTACATAAACTGTTAGGGTTGGGGTGTTCATTTGGGTGGTTTTACAAGAGAAAGTCAGAATTTAAAATAAATATGTAAGCAATGGAGGAGTTTGAAGCAGTTCCCAGAGCGGGGTCAGTGTCGCGGGGACTCTGTGGGCTGTGAGGAGGCAGTTGAGCCCCCAACCCCACCCAGGCTGCCTGCAGCTCCAGTGGCAAACGTGTGGGGCAAGAGCTGTGCCCGGAGGACTGAGGCCCCTTGGCTTCCGAGGTGGGAAAAGTGCGTGTTTTCTGGGGAGGGGTCCCTTTCCCTTTTGTAAGCGGGGGGGG
>NW_003852451.1:4943936-4953394 GCF_000181295.1 Otolemur garnettii
AATGTTGCTTAGATTTTGTGAAGTGAAAAGTGAGAGGATCTGGTAGTTTTTGACCTACAAGGAATCCCGAAAGCAGATGTGAACCTGCATTTGCCCTGATTTCTCTCCTTAGGGCTCTTAACTGTATTGTCCTGAAAAATCACTTTCATCCCGGCAGTATCTCCAACCAGTAAGCACAAAGAGGTTTGTTTTTTCTTTGATAGAGAGACTCATTCTGTCACCTGGCTAGAGTGCAGCGGCATCATCATACCTTGCAGCAACCTCACTCTCCTGGGCTCAAGCAATCCTCCTGCCTGGGACCCCCAAGCAGCAGAGACCACAGGAGTCCACCAGGACAGCGGCTAATTTTTTCTACTTTTGGTAGAGATAGGGTCTCGGGCCTCCTCAGGTTGGTCTAGAAGGCCTCAGCTCAAGTGATCCTCCCCCTCAATCCCCAGAGTGCTGGGATTACAGGCGTGAACCACCCCCCTGGCCCACATAGACTTTTTAAAGGTTCGATGCAAACTATTTATGTTCTGTCTGCTTCTTGGGAAAAATAATCAGATGGTCTTTAAGGCAATATATATGTTTATAGATACACACATACGCAAGCACACATGCGCATATACACATTTACATACGTGTACATGTAAAAATATGCACAGTAACATGCACATACACAACCCACACACGGGCACACATGTGTGCACACATGCACACCCATGCACAAGCACACACCTGCACATCTATCGACTCCCATCACGTATACCCAGGTCTGTATCTTTAAAGTTACCTGTTGTGGAGGGTTTCCCCTCACAAGAGCTTCTTTGTGGGGAAGAGTGGCAATACGGAATTTGATAAGAACACGGTTCATTACGGATGAGCAGGCTACAGTGAGAACCAAGCACTGTTGAATTTGGCACAGGCATACTGCTTACCAGAAGATAGTCTTTGACGACAAGCTATTTTCTATGGCAGAAATTATAGTTGTATTATTGATTCTGAAACTTAATTACCAATTCTTGATGGAGTGTAGTAGTTTAACAGGGGTTATATTCGTAGTATAGGCTTTAAAAAATGTTTGGGTAAAACGAGCATTGGAACCCCAAATTTCACCTTTGTTTCTGCCTCTCTGAAATTCTGTACAGAATATTGTCTTATTCCTATGTTATTATGTATAGTAAACATAAATGTCCTGCTTTATGTATCAATAATAAAATACGCATTATTTTCCTAAAAACAGCAGTACATACTGATATTCCCTGACAATAAATATTTATGGACAATTCACACCAGTTTTATCATCCATACCAATTGTAACAGATGTGAGTTCATCATTCAGTCTGGAAGATTTTACAAACCACTGAATAATGAACTCCCATCCTTTCCAAAAGGCATAGACTATAAAATAGTATGAATTGTCAGTAAATAGTTACTCTGATAAAATATTCCATTCATCCCTCCACTTGCATAGAGATAGATCATGTTCCAGAACGTGCATAATTTTATAGATGGGAGAATAATTTTTAAAAGTGATTTACATGACAGAACCATGTAAAACAGCATTTTCCTTCAAATTCAGGAGTAAAGCAGACGCTCCCTCATGAGGGGAGGGAGGGAGGCTGAGTCATGGGTCCTCCCAGCAGCCTGGCTAACCCTGAGCTCACTGCTGGTCGGGCAGACGGTGCTCCTACTACCGACAGTGCCCTTTGTCAAGTGCTGTCATCTACCTACAACAAATTTACCACCGCACACAGCGTCTGTGCACAACCATGGCAAGCTGGCCCATGAGTGGGTGGCAGCGTTTGTGCTGCTGCCACGTGCAGGATCTGTGCCCGTTCCTCCTTCCCAGTCACAGCCAGGGCCTTTTCCCTAGGGCTTTGTTTCTGCTCCAGCTCTCTGGGCTGGAGATGTTGCGTTTTCCTGCCATGATGTGCAGCAGGGATTAGGTTATAGATGTGCTCTGCTGTTTGGTGTCAGGATTGCGCCAGGGGCTGAGAATACAATGACAGACAGAAAAGAGCTGGTGACTGACCTTGTAGGGGGTCAGCCTGGAGGGGGAAAGGGATGTAAAATAAATAACTGGAGCTACTGTGCAGAGGACCCGGGAGACTGGGCTGCACAGGCATGACTTGGGGGAAGCCTAATGGAGGACTGGAGGGTAAAGAGGCGGCATGAGGGATCCAGGCAAAGGGGACAGTTTGAGCAAAGGCCCAGGGGAGGGAGGGAGGGAGAGAGGGAGGGAGAGAGGGAGAGAGAGAGAGAGGGAGGAGAGAGAAAAACCAGCACTGATGTGAGTTCAGGGGAGTTGGAGGGGAGGAGCCCAGAGAGGAGCCTGTGAGGAGAGGCTGGAGCTAGGTAGGAGTCAGTGCTGTGTCCCTCGAGGCCACAGGAAGCATTAAAGGTAAATAGGAAGCCAAGGAGGTTTCAAATAGACCAGTGGCACAACTGACTTGGAGTCATGGCTACTACGTGGACAATACTTGATGGGTGGAAAGGTCAGTGGCACTGCACTGTATGGCTGTGTGACAGTAGTGGCTTGGATTAGGGTGATAGAGTAATGAATACATGTTTTGGAAAATAAAAAAATTAGCTAGATCTTGGTGTTACATTTGACAGAGAGGGGAGGGTGTTTGGATTTCTAGCTCCAGAGAACGGACAGATGCACAGCATTGGCTCTGATAGGGAGCAGGAAGGAGGACAAAGCCTTGGAGTAGGGAGAAGAGCCTGAACTGCCCTCTGGACACATGGAGGCCGAGTCCCTGAGGGGCATCTGGGGGAAGGCAGGTGACGCTACACACTGGGATCTCCAACAATTACGTGATGTTATCTATGTTACAACACTGTTTTTGTTTCAGGTTTTAGAATATCTAAAATAAAGAGATTAGCCTGTTAACTATGCTAAGGACTTTGATGAGCAATTTTCTAACTGCTCACCTCTCCTGGTTCCTAATTCAGGGCTCTCTATGCCAGACCACTGAGTGTTCTTTATCATGTGGGTAGAAGAAACGCACGTCTGTGAATTTTGTAGGGACACAGGGCAGTGATAACAGGCTGGAATGAGGACGATGACTCCTCTCTTAAGAAGCTCGTAGTCAGGACCATGTCCTATCCATCCAGCAGCTCCTGGCTTGGCTGGGGCTGGTTGCCACCTCCCTGAACCTTGGCTTACTTTTACGTAAGACGGTAAGAGTGACAAGATAATCTCCCAGATCACTTACAGTTTTATAATCCTGTAATTCTCTGGAGGAAAACATTCCATAATGCATATCATTTCTTCATGGTAAGAGCTTCTTTTGCTTGATAATAAACATCTTTACACAAACATGACACATTTGTACTAGTGTCAGGCCATTGTAGCAATGGAGGTGAGACCACCCTTGTAGAAGGCCTTCTCGATGAGAGAGCACTTTGGCACCAGAATTTCGCAGAAATTACTGCTTTTTATGTCTAAAAGGAAGTGAAGAAAGTGTACAACAGGATGACCTGACTCTTCTCATGGCTAAATCCAAAACTATTAAAATGGATTTATTTTTATTAAAAAGATGAGAAGAATACTTTTGTAGAGTGTAATTTGGAGACATAGGAGGTAGTCTTTGAGTCAAGATTTCTTGACCAAAGGATTTTTTTTTTTTTTGGACCAAGGATTTTGTTTAGATCTTTACTTTTTTTTTTGGCTCTCAGAGGACAAGTTTGACCTAATGATTACCTGAAGAGGCAATAAACTTTCTTTTTCTTGAGTCTGTGTATATATTAAAATTAGTATACTCTCTGTTTCCACTCATCATCTTTCGCTAAAAATTACTGTTAATGATGGTGGGATTTTTCTTCTATGGTATCTTGGTTTAAATGTTTTAATATTATCTAAATGCTTTCTTCAGTGAAGAAAATAAAATTTCACTCTTATTTTCTAATGACTAAAGAATTTTTTAAAGGAAAAAAATTCAGAATATTAAAATTAAGGCTTTTATTCCTAATGATTTAATCTACAATATTTTAAACACTTTTGATAAACATTCTTGACAGACATGATCTGCTTCTTGAGGACGTGGTACTCATTGGATTTTATCTTGAATACTTCAGATATTTTATTTTATTAAGAAAGGAAAGAAGGCTGTCAATATATTGGTTAAAGTTAACTGAATTTGAAATGCATGCTATCTTCTTTTTGCAAGCCGTTAAATTACTAGATCAAAAGGTTAGCTCAACGTAACCTGACTTGTATTCAGCGTATTTCAATTACAGGCCACTATTCTACCAATGTGGTATTAGAATTAGTAACTGTTAGATAAAAGCTGTTTAAATTCTATCTTCAAAATGATATATTTAAAGGTTCATTTACTAGAGGGCTTGCTATAGATTTCTACTCCTGAAAGTAAATGAAATTAAATGTATATTATCTATACATTACACAGGAAAAAACCAAAACAACTCTTAATCTCCATCTCTCCTCCTTCTGCAGCCTGGGTGCTGCAGTGTGTCAACCTTCCCTCCCTTTCTAGTTTGTTTCATTTTGTCTGCAAGTTTACCTCTCTGGGCACAGCTCCCAGCATGCAGACTGCTGCCACCCTGCCCCATCCCATCCCCTACACACACTTCCAACACCACAAAGTCTCACATCTTCCCACTGGACTTCAAAGATGTCCTTGATGGGAGCTACCAGGTGTTACTCCTGGGAGCCTGCTGACTACCCTCCAGCTCCAGAGTTAAGCAGACCCAGGCCTGGTGTTTGCTTACATTTTCTGGCCTTGGATTCTGCACCTGGAGCATCCTAGTCATCTCCAGATGCACAAAGCTACCTGTCTCCTTCATCTCGGTTCAAACGATGTGCACAATTTCCTGCCTAGAAGAAACACGTTCCCTTCCATTCCTTCCTTGATAATTTTAACTCTACTTCTCACGACATCATTTCCTGTCCTAAATTGTAGTTGTATGCGTGCTATAAAGCAAAAGCTACTGTCTCCCAGGGAAAAATCAAACGCCCATCGCAGATGGTGGATGGCAGAAGTGACAACAATCACTGCATGAAGTGTTCCAACCAGAAAGCTATGTCTCTCCAGCCTTTCCAGTCTTTTACATATTCCTCATACGGTTTACTTCATAATTCCTACAGTTTAAGTTTACTTCAAGGACTTACAGAGGTTGGGTTGATATTCTCAATGGGCTCTTTTAAAAACTGAAATCTCCAACTAGCTGTTGCTAGGATGTAGGAAAGATCAATAAATATTCTAATTAATACGACACATGAGAGGTCTGTTTCAGAAAGTCAAATGTAAGTTTCACAAATTTTAAATGGCAAAAATAGAAAACAATTAGAAGTACATCAGTTTGTCTGCCTGCCCAGGCTGGACGCACACATTAGGTTCTGTGGGAGAGGAGAAATATAAGCGCAAGAAGGGAGCTATGGGGAGCCCGGGCTTTGAGAATTTAAGGAGAGAGGAATACGACGGCAATCCAAATCTAATGTCCTGCGTTGTAAAGAGGCGTGGATAGAAATAAAACCCAAATGACTATTACATAAAAGTAGGCAAAACCACGACCTTGAAAGATTTAGAATGAAATTGGCAAATCTGATGTTATGGCTGATAGACCCATAAAACAATTGAAAAAAAGGGGAAGGATTTAGCTGCCAGAAAAAATATGAGTAGCAAACTGAACTTTTAATATTTTCTTATGAAAGAAACAAGGCAGATATTTCTATTACATTATCAGAAATGTGAAATAATAAACTATATAGTGTAAGTAAAAGATTTTCCTTTTTGTTGGCTGCTGTAAAGGAGCTTAGGGGTTAGCACACCAGCCCTGCACACAGAGGGTGGCCAGTTCGAGCCTCACCTGGGCCTGAGTAACAACAACAAAAGATTTTCATTTTTAACATTTTAAACTACAGGTTGTTTAAAAGATTCTCTCCTACTATATCTTGATACTTACAAAGCATCTACCACTTACTTTTCATTTTTTTAAATTAAAATAATTTTTTTTATTAAATGATAGCTGTGTGCATTAATGCAATCGTGGGGTACAGTGTGGTGTTTTCATATAAAATTTGAAATATTTTCATCAAACTGGTTAACACAGCCTTTGTGTCATTTTCTTAGTTATTATGTTAAGACCTTTATATTCTACTCTTAGAAAGATTCACTTATACCCTTGTAAGATAAACCATAGAAGTGATCCCTCCAATCACCCTCCGTCCACCCATCCCCCCTTACTTTTGGTTTTCTGTTAAATTTTATTCACTTAAAATTTGAATTGAATTTTTATACAATTCAGCTAAGTTTATTTCTTTTTAAATTACTTTAACATTTTCCAGAGCTGCATAGTAAACATATCAACATCTTCTCTGTTACTTATAAATTTTTCTCAGAATTAAAAGTAACTTTACTTTTACTTCAGGAGTAAAAATAACCGATCTCAATGTTACTTGGCTTTACCTCTTAGATACTCCAGTGCTGAAAAAGCAGGTGAAATACCAGAAAGTGAGCAAATGGGAAGGAAAGAATACAGAGATTAGAGATTAGTGGTAACTTAGAGAACGTGTTAAAGTTCACTTGCTTAGCAAGCCTTTACTCAAAGTAGTTTAAATATGGCAGGGGATTTATATATATTCTAAAAATAAACTATTACTATATTGAAACATGGTAAAATAGTTTAGAAGACCTGTATATACAAGTAGAATGATATTCAGAAATCTTTACCTTTCAGTCTAACCTTTAAAGCAGGCCTTCCGTACTGTCTCATTAATGAAATTTGAGTTGTGGTAGGTACTTCAAAGGAACAAACTGTACCCTTCAAATGTCAGATGATTTAAGCTTTTCATTAATTGAATGTAGCTTTTGGTAGAACTGGTGTGAAACATTATGGTCCCACTGGATATGTATGATCTTAAAAGTATTTGAACAAGTGGGGACTTGGAGATGAGATACCTTTTACTCCAGGCTGGCTCATTTCTTCATCATGTGACTGCCGGGACTTGTCACTTAGGCATTCAGCTGCTATTTGGTCAAAAAGTGAGCCACGTTTAAACCATTCAGTTATTCAGAGGCCACAGTTTCTCACTGACGGGACCGTCCTGAGAGTGAAGCCAACAGCTCATGGAAGGAGGTGGCGGATTCTTAAGTCACAGGGATGAAGCCCGGTGCTCTCAGGGCTGGAGAGGTCAGCCAACCCAGCACCGTAAGAGGCGGGCCATCTACTTGGGGAAGAGCTTAGTTTACAGAGCAGTTTTCCTGCCACGGTGACATTCCCAGAGCACGACGCCACCTCCCAGGCGTCCCCTGCCTGGCCGCTGAGCTCCGTGGGTCTCCTGCCTTTCTCCTGCTCCTCCGGCCGGGTCCCGGGCACAAAGCCTTCCATGTACATTTCTGTACATCTGACTTACATACAACACGCACTTGGGAACGGAGGCTATGACAGCATTAAGGCTAAGCCATATGGCGAGGGTGTCCCTGTGAATTAGGGCAGGAAGGGAGTAACTGTGCTGATAAAACAGGCATAGCCGGGGAGAGGGATGTTTCCCCAAATCTTGGGGCTCCCAGGAGAGGCAGGATGTACCCCGGTCCAGAGCAGGAGCCTGGAGTCCTCTCTGGAGTCTCTGGCTGGGATGCCAGCCCGGCTCGGCTGTCAGGCAGTGGGCACATCACTCACTTCTCTGGGCTTTCAGTTTCCTCATCTACAAGACGAGCATCATGGAAGTAGTTAATTCACGGGGCTATTTTGAAGATTGACAAGTAATACATGCAAAACTGTCAGCCTATGCCTTGCACAGTGAGTAAGTGTCAGGGAAAATTAAGAAGGAAGTTAGATGAGCACGTGAGAGCGAGAGGTATAGAATGCTCTCAGGCCCCAGGCGCCCTCCCTGCACCGGCCTGGGGCCCAGACCTCGCCCTGCAGCCTGGCTCCCTGGACATCCCTCCTGTCCTCTCTGACCTCCCACACACAACTGTCCCACTCGCTTCCCTAAAGTTCCACTGTGCCCTGATAGCACTGGCCAGGACATTGAGTGTCACGGACAATATAATTGTATCTAAACCATCTTGCTGATCAGCAATTTGGTAAAATTCTAAATTAACTTAAAATTATTCCTCTCAAATTTCATTAAATTCCTCAACCACAGTTCATTTCCTCTTCATAAGATATCTCGTTTACCAGTATTATATTTGCCTATAATCTTCATATTCTAAGTCGTTTCTGATTTTATAGTATTTTTCTCTGCTCTCATTTCTACTTCCCATTCACAAACTTTGTAACTGATGTTTCTAGCCTTTTTGATAGCACAGGTAGAAATATTCACCCATAACAAGAATTTCTTTTTATAATGGATTCAAATTATTTTAGTCAAATAAAATTATTAATTTAATTAAATACTAATGACTTTTAAGGAATTGGTCTGTTACTATTTTTTTCATGACAAGGTAATTGGAAAATGACGTCAGAATGATTTTAATACTAAATAATTGGAGATATACCAATATCCACTTACATTTGTAGACAAATTATTATTTGGATAAGTGAAATGTACAGTAGTCAAAATATTATGATATCAATTTTTCATTCAGAATTGAGAAATAGTCTATTATGGTTAATGGTAACTGTAAAAATTTAACTGTTCTTTTTTTAAAAAATCACTAAAATAAGGTCCTGATGTAATATTTAACCTCACTTACCAACATGCCAATTAGACACTTAGAAATTAACTGTGGTTTTAAGGGAAAGTAGGAAAGCTTGCACTGCTGAAAGAAATTAAGAAATTATTTTTATTTAGCTTGTACCTAGAATGGAAATATTTATAGACAGGGCAATTTGTTAGGTTAATAATAATAAAAACGATAATAGTAATGACAACAGCTAACACTGTGTGCTTATTACTTATCAGTGACTGCTCCAAATTGTTCGTGTATCCTCACAACAGCCACAGCAGGTAAGAATTGATCCTATCATGCTGCTTTCCTTCTGTGTTGACTGCGTATCTTCAGACTGTTAAAAATAAATACCCGCGGGCTGTAAGAGTGTCCTTCTCACTTTACTGGGGGAGAAAGGAAGCCTGTGAGTTCTGGAAGTGTGCGAGGGCAAAGCTTAGCTATTAGCCTTGGGGCCCAAGGGAAAAGGGCATAGACCAGCTAGGTCCTATGTGCCCGTGACAAACCCACCAGTAGCAGCTTCTGAGAAGCTTATCAGGACTGGAATCTCTATGGGTTAGGATATTATTCCCCATGTCTTCTCTGTAGTCCACTGATCCACGCGGCCTGCACTCACTCACTCACTCACTCACTTATTCACTCTCTCACTCATGCACTCACTCACTCACTTATTCACTCACTCACTCATGCACTCACTCACTCACTTATTCACTCACTCACTCATTCACTCACTCACTTATTCACTCACTCACTCATGCACTCACTCACTCACTCACTCACTTACTCATGCACTCACTCACTCATGCACTCACTCATTCACTCACTCACTCATTCACTCAC
>NW_003852451.1:4954265-4964970 GCF_000181295.1 Otolemur garnettii
CACTCACTCATTCACTCACACACTCACTCATGCACTCACTCATTCACTCACTCACTCACTTACTCATGCACTCACTCATTCACTCACTCACTCATTTACCCACTCACTCACTCATTCACTCACTCATTCACTCAGTCACACACTCATTCACTCACTCGCTCACTCACTTGCTCACTCATTCACTCATTCAGCAAACATTTGTTGGGTGTTGCTGTTTCCTGCAAGCTAAAGATAGACAATAAGTTGAGCACTGCTTCTCAAAGCACTTTTAGTTTAAAAGTAAATCATCAATCACTAGCACACATGAGCACAAAATTGTGATTCAAAGCTTATGTGGGTCATTATGAAAGTTTTGAGATACACAAAAATAAGAAACGTAAAATCCGTGCAGATAGAAACAAATGGAGCCCTCCCAGCAGCACCAATAAGCTGAGCAAGTTGAAACTCGCACGGGTGAACCAGAAAGGACCCTGGCCACTGTGTGTCTCGGAAGCAAAATAACAGACCATACCACAGTCTGTCTCAAAACTTTTGTAGTGACCCCTGGCACTAGTTTATTAGATTAGATAATGGCCCTGGGCTGGGCAGTGACAACCACTCCCAGGTGGCCCAGGCACTTATCACCCCAGGCCTAGATACTTGGAAAAGACGCGTTTCGTCACTCCCTGGTTCTCCTCCAGTTCCTTCTGCACACAGCTGCCAGATTGGTTTGGCAGAGGCACCTTCTCCCTTGTCGATTTCAGGTATTTAAAAGCTGGAAGCAACACTCTCCCCTCCTCCAGCCATATGCCTACAGGTCACCTGCAGTTTGTCCCCATCTCCCTCTCACCCCCAGTTTCCTCTCCACAAGCAAATCTCTGCATCTGCCCTGTACAAGCTTCAGAAACCATGCCTCTGCCTCTTGCACCCACGGATGCCCAGTGCCTCCTTGTCAGAAATCTTTGTCTAGGCTCAGCCCAGAGCTTGTCTCTGGGTAGCCTTTCCTGACCATCAGGGCCCCCTCGGTCAGTCACCCTGGAGCAACTTCAGCGGGCACCTAATGTTTGCCCTGGCCAAGTCCACACAGGGTATCTCATGCTCCTAACTTGTTTCATGTTTACCCTGGGTCTCTAGCGGCAGATTATGACACACCCCAGGGTGGGCACAGGGCAGGTGCACAGCAAAGGTCAAGCAGCCCAAAGGGTCTCCTCCAACAAGCAGCAGAAGGCACAGTGGTAGATGGAAACCAGCCTCCCTGGTGCAGAAACAAGCATTTCCTTTCACTGAGGTCCTGAAGAGCAGAGTTTTCAGGTGTTGGGCCTTATTTAATTAGAATTGTAAATGATTTAACATGAAAAGCTACATTCCCAATGACCTCAGTGTAGCAGTTGTGTTCTGAGCAACTTGAGTTTGCATGTTGCACTGTCTGGGCTCTGGGTATAATTTGAGATGAGCTGTTTCCTCTCTGTGACACTCAGCTCCCTCAAGTAAACAGGGGGCTAAACGTATCTCAGAGGGGGCTGAGGAGATTAACTCAGGTCGCTTCTTTAAACAAGAAACACACTGTGGAAATTGCAAAATACATTAACAAAAACCACAATAATGACTGTGTCACTGTTACAAATGAAGTCACAACCTAACTCTCTCTGTGTTTATTTTTTTTTCAAAATAAGTCAGCTTTCTTATTTATCCATGTTAGCAGTGCTCTTGATCTTAAAAATATGTAAATCCATTTAAATTAATTTCCAGTAACACCACACAAAACAATAATCATATTAGTACCATTCATAATGTACTAATAACATTAACATAATTGCATTCAAATACAAAATTGCTAGGTAATAGGCTTTTCATAAATTGTTTCGGTGAGAATGTCATTTTTAACTTGACTGTGGGTCTTTCAGTTCCAGATCTCAGAAACATTGAGAGGCTAACGTGAGAAAGTTTCCCACAGTTTTGGCCTGTAGAAGAGAGGCTGTCAAAGAGCCTTTGTGATTGGAATGAGAAGGGGGTGCGGTGGGGACGCATTTCTGCATAGACTTGACCCTGCTCTGAGGTTTAGAGTGGGGTCTGGGCCTGAGCACTGAGTGTGTTCTGTACGTGCTGGCCGAGGGGACAGGGTCACGTGGACTATGCACCCAGCCTGTGAGGAAACCTCTGGTAAACTAATGTTTCTTTCTTGAGCAGTGAGGTCCGTTATCTTGCTCCAATCTGGGTGGCTCATAGATAGTTGCAGGATTCTTCCTTGGCTCTCCTGGTCCCTGGCACAGCTGCTGTGCCACTGCGAGTTGTGGGTCTGCAAGGCCTCACAGGGCTCAGGGCACTCGGAATACCCTGGCCTCTAGTATGTAAATGTATTTATTTTTCACAATTTCAGGCAAAGTTATATTTTATGCAATCCAGTGATCCATTTTTTCCTGAGAAAGATGTAATGAAGCTGGAGACCGTTACAGCCACTGACATTAGGCAAGTCTGCACGGAGAATAAGCAAAGGGAGTGAATAATTGGCAGGCATATGGCAGGGTCTGAGTGAGTGAGTTGAACCATAAATCATTTTCCCAAACACGTGTCAATTTGTGATGCATTATTAGATCTAAGAAGAAGGAGATCACGTTGAAACTGAGTAGACCAGAGTGATAAGCTTTGATCAGATATTCTGATCTTGCTGGATAATTATAAAGCCACCCTGAATTGACAGAGATCTCCTTCCTACCATGCTGGAAGCATGAATCCGTATCACTCCACCCTCTACCTCCCCGTGACCCTAGGAGGCAGGCAGAGAGTGACACAATCTCTGCCTCTTAAATCAGCTAATTGTACTTGAAAGTGTATTTTTAGCACTTCAGAACATGAATGACGTTCCAGGGGAGGGTGAGCTTCCCTGTCTTTCTATTGAACACAGGTTCAGCAGACCTTCAGGGAATATTAAATAACATCTCTGAATAACAAAAGACACGCAGCTAAAAATTGTGGGCTCGGATCATTTTTCCAGCATTTTGTGTTTTGCCCCTCTCATTTAGTTTGGAATTTATCTTAGAAAATCAGATATAATGTTGAACATGGAAGCTACTGATAAAGGAAGCAGGTAAGTTAACACTGTCGTCCCTCAGCATCCAGGGACTGGTTCCAGGGGCCCCTCCAACACCAGCATCCACAGCTCCCCGAGTTCCTGGTGGACAACGGCACTGTATTTGCATCTAACCTGTGCAGGCTTCCCCATGGACTCTAAATCACCTCTACATTGCTCATAACACCTGAATCAATGTGAATGCTGTGTAAATAGCTGTTATACTGTATTGTTTAGGGAAGAAAGACAAGAAAAACGTCTGTACATGGTCAGTACAGAAGAATTGTTCTTTCTGAATATTTTTGAGGCAGGGCCAACTGTCCTATAACCCGCTGAGAAGAGGGTCTGATGCTCAGAAGCTGAGGACTTTCTTTGGACCGAGATGCTGCCGGTGGTAATGGCAGGCCAGTGAGGTGGGAAGGAGGGAGAGCGGGGTGCCAAGAGCCTGCCCTGTGCATGGGCAGGGCAGGAGGCGGAGAGCAGCTGGGGGCTCAGGACCAGGGTCCTCCGGAAGGCAGAGGGAGGAAAGCTGAAGCTCTGGGGTCGGCCCGCTGACTCTGGGGGAGACAACATTTTTATTGACTCAGTAGCTGTTTTTGGAAGGCTTGTAACTCTGCTTGGAGTGGTAAGGTACTGCTATTTTCAGGTCTTGCCAACAATGCTGACCAAGCCATAGCCAAAATCTTAGACAGACAATTTTCCACATGTAAAAATGGAAGACTGAGATTCCTAGGAATAGTCCCTGGGAGGAGTGTAGCTGGCCAACATGCAGTGTCCCTCAGGGAGCAAACACAAAAGGGTTAAGCAGCAGTGTCCCTAAGAAGCAGCATTTTGTAGCAAGTATTTTAAATTCAGCTGCCAGAGTGGGAGAGGAAGTTGGAGACAGGAAGCCATCTCAGAGCAGTGAGCATTTAAATAATGAGGGCAGAGGATTGTCTGCTGTTTCCCAGCCTCCCCGGCAGTATTCTTTCTCAACTCCTACCAGGGGGGACCACAGGATCCCACTCCCAGCCTCCAAAGGCATTTGCATAAACATTTACATTTGAAGGGAGCCCACGGATTGGCAACTCCCGAAGCTTCGCTAGGCTAGGCGGGGTTTTCTATAACAGCAATTAGGGACAGAAATAGAATAACAATAGGTGTGGAAATACAGTTGCTGAGCTGTGGGTAGACGAAGCAGAAAAATCTCTGCTCTTTGAAGACTGAACTTGGAATAATTGCAGCGTTGGAGACGAAATGGCCTTTGTTCTTTGTGCCCCGGCTCTAAAGCCTAAAAGGGACTCAACCAACATGGACCAGCGTGGGAGCTGGAGGGGGCTCTCTGAGCAGGGGAGGAAGGGGTGGGGCTGGCAAGCGGCTGCCCCGGGGCACTGCTTGGGCCTGGCCCACAGTAGAGCGGAAACCACCCTGCAGGGGAAGGGAAGGGAGCTGAGATCACAGACGAGGGCGGGCAGAGTCAGATCTGGAGGCACCAAAGATAAACCCAGGGCTGGACCTGGAAGTCAGAGGGCCCTCCCACGTCCCCAGGGAGCACTGTCGTCCACCCTCTTCCGACCCTGGGACCCCTCATGTCCTCAGAGGGCAGCACTGCAGAGGGTTCTGGCTCCTTCCTCCAGGTGCACTGCCCTTCTCTCACCCCTCACCCCTGAGAACAGAGTTGGGGGCAGGCAGATGGGGGGCCTCGTGCAGTCCCAGTGACCAACTCAGCTCAGGGAGGGGAGGAATTCAGGCCAGGAAAGGGCTCAGAGAGTAAGGACAGCTCAGGAAAGGTGGAAGAGGAGGACACAGCTGAGAGGGCAGATTGCAGAGAGATGGAAGGATAAGAAATGAGGGTCAGGGAGGGATGTCAGAGTTGAAAATCTCAGGGTTGAGTTGCTCCCAGGTCTGGGTGGCTGAAGTGATGTCAAAATGACCAGTAGAGTTGAATAGATCAAAGCAGTGAGAGGAGTTGTCTTTCTCTGGGGATAGATACTGGGGTCACCTGGGATGGTGAGGAACTGGGATGGGAAGCAGCTCTGGGCCAGCTGCTAAGAACAACATGGTGTAGTGGCCAAGGAGGTCAGGAGGTGACACAGGTCAAGGGGGAGGCAGGGTAACACAGCTCCCTGACCTGGATGTCGAAGGAGCAAGGGCTTTATGCCTGAGTAGACAAGGACAGAGGCTGGAAGTGTCTCAGGGAGCAGGGACTCAGCACACCTCCTTCCTACCCTGCTGTCCTGCCGTCGTCCTCTCAGCCTTCTCTCAGCTCTGGTCACTGCTGGGTGGAGGGTCAGTGTGACTGGGATCAGGACACCTGACAGCTCTGTCTCCACTTCTCAGGTTGTTTACACTGCCTTCCATCAACTCCTAATCATGTCCGTTTTGGATCCCTCCTTTGTAAAAATGGGCCTCACAATGCTGCCCTGTGGTCACACATGGAGACATCTATGAGTGGTGTAATCTGATGTCACCTACAAACTGTGAGGTGGTGGTGGCAGTGTCAGGTCCTAGGGACAAGAACTATTATTCCGTACCCTGCCAAAGCAGTAGTGATAATTAGGGGCATTTTATTAATACATTTTTATCATAATGATGTTCATACAGAAAGCTAGTGCTTTTCCCAGAAGTGTTCATAAAAAGTAATGGTAGGCATAATTAGCACAAATACTGATTATAATGTGAGAATATTGATTTTCATAAAGATATCACCCAAATCAAGCAGATACCTACTTATGAAAGGAATCAAAGAGGCTCGGCATCTATAGCACAGTGGTTATGGCATCAGCCATACACACTGAGGGTTGGAACCTGGCCTGGGCCAGCTAAAAAACAACAATGACAACTGCAACAAAAAATAGCCCGGTGCTGTGGCAAGCACCTGTAGTCCCAGCTACTTGCGAGGCTGAGGCAAGAGAATTGCTTAAGCCCAAGAGTTTGAGGTTGCTGTGAGCTGTGACACCAGAGCACTCTAATGATGGTGACAAAGTGAGACTCCCTCAAAAAAAAAAAAAGGAATTAAAGAAATGTGAAAACTACCACCTTGAATCTTTCTCTAAGCCAGTATGAAGGAATCTTCTGGAAGATAAGTGCCATAATGTAGGAAATTCAACACAGAGCTCTTACTAATACAATACACAACATCACAGGCTAAATACACCAAATGATGTGATGTGTCTAAAAGGCAACTGATAATGTTTAATAAGGGCACAAAAAATACTGAAATATTACAATTAAGGTTTGTTTTTTTACCATGATAAAAAGTTGTGGAAAATAAGAGCCCGTATTATGCTTAATGGATAGAAGAATTGAATTCTGTTTAAAAATTGGAATGAGGCTGATTCCTTAATAGTATTCTGAAAACTCTAGTTAACAGAAGGAGCATAACAAAATAGAGACAAGGTAATGGGAAGAGAGAAAAGATAATTATTTGCACTTATAACAGAAAATCAGAACATGCAGAGGAATCAGCAAAAATAACATTGAATGAAACGATTCAATAAAATACTAGATCTAAAATAAACATACCCAAACTAAGTCTTATCAATTATCATTAGTCACCAAAGCAAGAAAAATATAGATCCTGTCCACAATATCAAGCCCTTTTCCCCCAAGAAACCCTTGATAATAAGCATATATTGCTGCTATAAAGTTTTTAAAAACCTTTAAAAAGACAATAAAGGACTTGAATAATCAATCAATCTAATCATAAACTTAAATATATACAGTAATCTTGAAGGAGAAGATAAAATACCATCTCATACAAAGTAACAGATTTATGTACTAGGAAAAGGAAAAAGGGAAGATCAACTCCATCAGGTATTCAAAGACAAAGAGACAAAACAATTAAAATACTTTGGTAGTTGTAAAAATAACAACTCAATGGAAGTGACTAAGGGATCAAAGTCAACCTCTATGTCACTTCCACCACTGCTGTTGTCTCGCGCCCAGATGACCAGGGAGAACTCCTAACGTACTTTCTGTTTCTGCCTTGACCCTCTCGCCCAGGTCCACACAGTAGCCACAGTGATCCCTTAAAACAGATCAGCTATTTCTCTCCCATGTTCACAGACCCCCAGTGGTTTCCCACCTGTAAGGGGCTGAATTGTGTTTCCCTAAAAAGTATATCCCACATCTAGTCCACACACCTGTGTGCAACCTCATTTGGAAATAGGGTCTCTGCAGATACAGTTAAAGATCTCAACAGGAGATCATCTTAGATTTAGGGTGGGTCCCAAGTCCAATGACCTAAGTCTTTATAAGGTCACACAGGGAAAGAGAGACATACGTAAGGGAAAGCCACACAAAGATGGAGGCCGAGGCTACAGTGATGTGTCCACAAGCCAAGAACACCAAGGGCTGGTCACAGTCACCAGAGGCTGGGGTGGGAAAGCATGGAATGTGCCCTTCCTCAGAGCCTGCAGTGGAATCAGCACAGCTTGATTTTGAACTTCTGGCCCCCACAACTGTGGAAGGATACAGTTCTGCTCTATTACGCCAAAGCCAAGTTTGGGTAATCTGCTACAGTGTTCATAGAAAACAGATACACCATCCTGCTCAGAGAAGCTGTCAGCCTCCTTCCCGGTGAGTTCGACCCGGGCTGCCGACAGCCTCACCTCTCATCTCCCACCATTCCCTCCCTTCATTCTGCTCCAGCGGCATGGGCCTTTCTGAAGCCACCAGACAGGAAGGGCTGCCCCCCAGGGCCTTTGCTCGTGCTGCCCGTTGGCTGGAGCATGCTTCCCTCACGCATCCGTCGTCCCTTTGGGGATGTCTTTGTGTCTCCTTCTTGGTAAGATCTCCCCTAGCCACCCAATTTTAAATTGCATCTCACCCACCTTGGCTGGAATTTTCTGTTCTCTTTGTTTTATTTTCCTTCATAACACTTATCACCCTCTGATAGATGATGTGGTTTATTTATTTCTTTGTTTATATTGTTTCCTCCAACAAAATTGCTCTGCAAGGGCAGATATCTCCACTGGGCTGCTCAGTGTTGCATCTCTAGCACCCAGAATAGTGCCTGGCATGTGCGGAGAACTCAGCATGTCTTTGCTGAGTGAATCAAAGAGACAGACTTATGAGCCAGAATTTAATATACAATAAAGCAAGCATTACAAAACAGTAGGGGAGGATTAATTAATATATGATGTTGAGATATAGCACATTAGAGAAAAATTAATTTTAGATACACATCCTATCCTGTGTACTAAAAGAAAATTAAAGTCAAATATTTTAAAAATTCATAGAAAAATTAGCAGAAAGTAGACTAGTACATGATTCTCTGGAAGGATAATAACTTCTAAAAAATGAAAGCATTTGGGGAAGGTACAAAGCTAATAGTGATAGATTCTGCTATTTAAAAATTAAAACTTTTATACAATCAGAGCCACCTTCTTCCAGTAAGAGTTGGGTCCTGTTGTTACTGGTAATAATTCCTAGGTGATAGATTTTGCTCCAGGTCCCAGGTCTGTAATAATTCCTAGGTGATGGATTGTCCCAGGCCCCAGGTCTGTCTTCCTCCCTGGCTGTCTGTGCCCTTCCCCCTGCCTGGACCTCACCCTGGCGAGGGGACCATGTGTGGTGGCCTAGAGGCAAACACCTGAGTGGCCCCCGCCCATCAGCCACCTCTTGGGCATTGAAGATGACCAGATTTGGGTCACCCACCTGCCCATCCTGAAGCCCTTGTAGTTCCCTATGGCAACAAGCCTCAGCAGACTGGTGTCGCAGGCTGAGTTTGGGCCAAGGGTACCTGGACTGCAGTCCTTTCCTCCTCCTTATCAGGGCCCTCCTCTCTGAAGCCTCCCAGGCTGTACTGACAACCCCACTTGCACAGCATGGAAAGCTGCAGTGGGAATATCCAGTCTTAGGAGAGGTGCTATTTTAGTTGGATGTTCCCAGGTCGATGATGGGTCCACATCCAGGTTCCCTTATTAACTTTGTTAACTTTTATGTACTGCGTAAGCCATGGTCTCACATGTACTGGAGAACCTAATTGTTCCCGTAATTAAATAGCTGATTAGAAATAGAAAGTATTAAGATGACCAGTATTAAGGTAACCAGATGGCACCTGGACCAGAGTCAGGCAAATGGTCACCCCTGCTGTTACAGTCCACACTTAAACCACCTCAGCAGGTGCAGGCGGGCCACTCCAGGGCAGCTCTAGCTGGTTTTTCCTCTCCTGTCCTGCTGGCCTGCAGGGGGGAGCAGGGAGAGAGGGACAGGTGCCTCCCAGGCAGAGTGGCAAAGTTCTGCCTCCCTGCTGGGAGTGGCCTCATGCCATCATCCCCCCTTAGATTGACTGCAGGCTCCTAGGGCTGACCCGGAATCCTTGTGACCTGACCTCATCCTGGACCATGACCTTGAGGGGAGAGCAAACCCCAGTTGGGAGCCCATCTGCGCCCACTCAGGAGCTGGACAAGCCCGACTATGTGCTGACCGGGCAGCTCTGTCCTGGCTGACAACTGCTTTGTCTGTTACTTTCTCGGCAGAACAAATAACAATGGGTGTGTTTGTCGGGATTTTTTTTAAAGGGTAGAATTTAAAGCTCTCCCCTTTAGGGGGCTAGTTTTGTGCCTTTCCCTGAGAGCCTCCCTGCCCACCCTCCTGCCTCCCTGCCCACCCTCCTGCCTGCGCCTCCCCCCTTCCTCTGGCTGGGTATTTCTTGTCATTCAAGAGGCTTCAGACGCTTGCAATCAACAGAAAATTGCTTCCAAAGCAGCTGCCTAAAAAAATCAGATGTCAATTTTAAGATAAAAAATATTACATGATGAGCAAGATGTTTTTGAAGATGTTGCATTTTAAGTTTACTACCTGTGATGTGGACAGTTCTGCTGTGCCCGGCTTGGGGTGAGGAGTACTGGGGAGGAGGCAGGGACCCCCTTCTCCCTCACCACCCATATCTTTCTTTTCCTCCTGGGCCCTGAAGGCATTCAGGGAGTGCCTGGTGCCCCTGCGCCCCCCATCCTGCATCACCCTAAGCCCCAACCTTGCAGAGCAGAGTGCCCCATCTCTGCGTGGGGTTGTGGGGGCCCAAGGGCCATTTCTGTCTGAGGAGCAGACCAGCTCAGAAACGTATTTACCCAAGGAATGATTATCTAATAGTGGAATTTCAGGCTTAGGAGAGCACCTGGTGAGGGAAGATAGTTTTGTGTAATTTAATCTCTTCTAATATTACTCTGACCCTGAAAACATGCATTATATTTATAAATAGGGAGTGTAGCTAAGAGAACAGGGCCAGGAGATGGGGAAGGATCATTTTAGGTCGGACTTGACTACCACCTGGCTGTGTGACCTTGTACAAGACCAGTAAATAAGAGGGTTTGGATAGACAGGCTCTAATTTCTCTCCTACTTCTAAAATCCACTAAATTTTAGATAGACATTTAGACATTTGCTCTGAAACTTTAAACACTTCAATTTGTTCTGAAAGTTTAAAATGCTTTTGGATTCCAACCAATTTGATTTTATTAATAGAATTATATTTCTTAGAAATATCGTGAGAGCTCATCTGTTTTTCTGATTTCTTTGGCAACTTATTTCTTTGTAGCTCTTGAAATTTGAATAGGCCAAACCAGTGATGGAGAAGACATGTACATGCACATACGCACCAGTGTGCATACACACTAACCTCGTCCTATACACACGTACATGCACATACGCACCAGTGTGCATACACACTAACCTC
>NW_003852451.1:4965605-4967238 GCF_000181295.1 Otolemur garnettii
ACCTCGTCCTATACACACGTACATGCACATACGCACCAGTGTGCATACACACTAACCTCGTCCTATACACACGTACATGCACATACGCACCAGTGCACACACACACTAACCTCCCCCCTTGTACACATACACACATGTACACATACACAAAATATCACAGGACATAATTCTCTGTTGCAATTTGCTCACTCTTATTTTCAAAGCTCACTCCCCACCTCCTCTGTGACTCAGGCTGATGTCTCAATGACTGGTCAAGATCACAGTCCAACAACTACACATGTTAAGACTGTGTTTTGTTCTGTAACGTGTCAGACCCTTTCCCTACCACATCTGCTTCTTGACGACAGGTTAAATCTACATGAATGCTTGAGAGGAGTCCTGGTGAGTTGCTGTTCAGGGGATAAACTAGTTGACAACCTGAAAGATGGAGCTTCTGAGTAACAACTTCAAAGCCAAATATTCCGGGTGGAAAGGTGACGGTAACAGAACATACCCAGCGGCTCATCTCCGTGATGATTCTGCCTGCACTTTGCGAACAGGTCTTAAGGGCCCTCCTGCCCTTCCTCTTCTGACATCATTACTTTATAAGGAATTAATTTGGTTGCATGATTTAGATTTTGGACTGCTTGATGCTAAATTGCTATACAACCCAAGTCTATCAGTTTTTAAAATATAAACTCATCAGATAAAGATAAAGAAGGGATTTTGAATAAAGTATTAACATGGTTTACTTGTAGTAAGTGCATTAAGAAGTTCTGGAAATTAGTGGGATTGTGGATTGCTCTGGCCATTATGGCACACAGTATGGAGGTTCCTAAACAAATTAAAAATGGAACTACCACGTGAGCCAACAATCTCTCATCAGGGCATATAGCCAAAGGAAACGAAATCGGCACCTGGTAAAGGTCTCTGACTCCCAAGTCCATGCCAGCACTATTCACCACAGCCAAGAATGGAATCAACCAACACATCCATCGACAGAGGAATGGATAGAGAAAATGTGGTGTGTGCAGGCAGTCCCCGAGTTACCAACGTCTGACTTACTTGTGTGTACAAATGGTACTTACGAACAGAGGCTAGTACTGCTAATAGGTAAATGCACCTGTTCCAACTTACATACAAATCCAGATTAAGCACAAACCTATAGAACCTATCTTGTTTGTAACATAGGGCCTGCCTGTGTATCTGTTGTAAATGACCTGACCTGTGGCTTTCCATACTTACGATTGGGTTCCCAAGGTTCCCCATGAGGGTAATTTACAATTATGTATCAAATTAGTAATTCAGGACTAGTTTCCTCCACGCACGTGAACAAGTCTGCCAGGCGTAAGCGGCGCCTTGATGCAGCATCTTCGCGCTCGCCTCTGGTCTCACGAACAGCGAAGCTGCTGATAGAGACAAAAGGACAGGAAGAACCAGGGGACCCGGGGACAGGGCAGTGCATGACAGAAGAACGAGCTGAAGGCTCTGTCTCACGGAGGCAGGATTTGCTAAGCTTGAGGAGCAAGATCCTGACATTGAGGGTTGACTGTGCGGTTGGGGAGACTGTGGGGTTAGGGAGACTGTGGGGTTAGGTTAGGGAGACTGTGGGGTTAGGGAGACTGTGGGGTTGGGGAGACTGTGGGGTTAGGGT
>NW_003852451.1:4967449-4985973 GCF_000181295.1 Otolemur garnettii
GGTTAGGGAGACTGTGGGGTTAGGGTTGACTGTGGGGTTAGGGAGACTGTGGGGTTGGGGAGACTGTGGGGTTAGGGTTGACTGTGGGGTTAGGGTTGACTGTGGGGTTAGGGAGAACACTAGCTGCTACGAGGCAACTTAGGGTGAAAAGAAGCTGTCCCAACAGCCTGAGATACGTTTTTCAAGAAACTGCCCTCCGTGGTGAGCTCCCTTTCTTCAGCGACAGAATCCAATCCTGACTCTCCAGCCCCTCCCACTCCAGCACCAGCTCCACCATCGTCTTCCCATCAACGGCCGCCTCAGAAAGGCCCTTCAGGAAGCGACCACGGTGACGCCACAGCAGCGCTGCGTTGACCTTTGATATTCTTCCTGAAATTTCTCCTACCTAGAGTTTTTGTATGAGTTTGTATGTTCTGTTTGTCTGCATTGAAAGAAAGGGCACAGTCGTTTCTGTAACTTACTATTACAGTACAGGGGTATTACTATTACAGTGTTACACTATATCATTACCGCATAGAAGCCATGATAGTGTTGTTGTTATTGTTATTACCATATACAGAGGGTGCCAAAACATGGATACACATTTTAAGGAAGGAAAAAAGTGTATTAAGATTGTAACACTCAATATAGGAATGCTGATAACAGAAGATGAATGCAAGTTGAGGCCAGCACCTCTTGTACCTCTCGTAATTGTATCAATAGAAATCAAACGTGACTTGGGTGTTACAATCTTACAAATCCACCCTAAAGACCTTCTCAGAACACATCCTGTCTATAATCCAGGGACCAGCTGTATCATGAAATATCATTTAACTTTAAAAAGAGATCCTGTCATTTGCCCACCACGGATGAGCCTGGAGGAAACCACTCTCAGTGGACTCAGCGGGCCACAGAAAGGAGAAAGCTGCCTGCTCCTGCCTATACGTGAAACCCCAAACAAACCCATACAGGTCAGTTATGCAGAGAAAGAACGAGACTGTTTGCAGGGCAGAGAGGAGGCCAGAGGGCAGCAGGTAGAGGGAGGATGAAGGGCACGGGCGTGTGGGGTGAAGTCCAGAGATGACCACGTAGGTAAGGAAACTGTACTGCTTCAGAGATTTTTGCGTAAGTGGATTTTAGCTGCTCTTGTCACAACAAAAGATACTATGCGACATGATAGATATGTTGATTTTCTTCACTATAGAAACCATTTTGCTATCTGTATGTACCCTATAACCTCACATTGCAAACGTCAAATATCCACAAGAAAATTTATTTGGAAAAAAAGAAGATCCAGAAGAATGAAAAGCTTGACCATGCCATGGACACTGTGACACCTCTGGAGGGTCTTTGTGAGTCCCCGGCCCAGCAGTTCCCAGCCCAACCACACACCCTCCCCACCACTCCCTCACATGGGGGCTGCACAGTGGCCAGGGGAAGGGGGACAGCTGGGAGCCCCTCTCACCAGCCACAGCCACCCGACTCCAGCAGCTCCTCCCGCCTTCACCCGCACACCCCCCTCGTTCTTTTATTTCTTCATGACTATAAACATCTTTTATCTCCTTATTTGCTGTCCCCTGTGTTATGGGAAACTAAAAGGATATTTATTTACACAATTATGAAGGATGAAACGCAAGCACAAAGGGATTCTTCAGGGTACTTGGAAGCTTTAAAAACATGATAAGCTACACCTTTGGTTTCAGCAACTCAACTGCTGGGCAGGCACCCTCTGAGTTTAATATAGTTCGTGAGGCCCAGACTTCTTGGAATGCCCAAATCTATAGGACAATGTCATTTTTGAAAATATGTCTTACTCTGCACTGACCCTGAGCTCCAGACTCACACATTCAATACCCCAACAGACAAGCCTGGCTTTTCCGACCCCCGTCTTCTCGCACCTTCTCCAGTTCCAGGCGAGTCTCCCACACACCCGGCGTCCCCACCTCTCACTACACTGCCTCTTGCCCGTCCTCTGAAGTGTCACTTGTTTCCGTCCTTCCTGGCAGGCTCACGTCTTCTCAGGTGGCTTCTGGTCAGCATTCAGCACTCACCTGCAGTGTCGCCTCCTTAGTCTCAGCCCCACCCAGGTGGGCACTCCCCAGCCCCTCCTGTGTTGTACTTTCCTCCCAGCCGTTCCCACTCACTCATCTGGTTTCCTCACTAAGTCTTCCTTCTGCCGGTTGCTAAACTCCATGAAGGCAGGGCCTCTGTCTGCCTTGTCCAGAGATCGATGCCCTGGGAACGAACAACTGGCACATGGCCAGCCAGCGAGACCAGCTTGTGGGACAGTCAATCACGTATAGAATGTTTGCTAACCGCAGTCGGGGACTCTGAGCTCACACAAGCAAGTCCTCCAGCCACCGACAAGCCACTTCTCCCTGAGCTCTGGTTCTTCATCGGTGAGACTGAGCACAGCTGCAGTCACGTGGGTCACTGCGAGGAAGTGGGTAACCCACGTGGGAGCACATTGTGGTTTGGGGAAGTAATGACAGGAGCAGCAGTGATTACTGAAACAGCGCCGGAGGCTTTACTGTGGGGACATGCTGTGCTTAGCTGGGGCTCGGGCCGGGTATATAAACCTCGCTCATCAACACTCCATCAGTTTAGTAATACTGCAACAGTAAGAGTTGATATTATTATTATTCTGTAATAATAGGAAGCAATCAAAAGTTAAGTAAACTACCCAAGTCACTCCGCTAGCACATTCTGAAGGCTCCAGCTCAGCATTCACTGCCTCCGGTGGTCACGGCTAACAGTGATCACTTCTTATTTGTCAGGGGTTCTATCTCAGTCTGACTGTCACGGATTTATATTTGAGGATGGCACAGGCCAGTGACGAGCTGTGGCTTGTATTTGGCACAGGCAGGTCCTCGGTGGAGGTCCTGAGGACGGCAGCATAGAATGAGTAGTAACAGGCATTACACAGGCTCATGCTTGCCCTGCTGACCTCAGAGAAGCAGCAGGCGGAGAAGGACAGTGTAGTGTGTACCCACGGCACTGTTTAGAAACAAATGTTCCTTCTACTTCAGTTGCCAAAGGTTTGCCTGAACACTGCACACCAGTTTGGGATCCACGGAAATCCCAATGTGTTTGACGAGGTCACGGGCACTTTCTCAACAGCCTACAGAATGTGTAACAACCTCAAAAGTGCAGAGGGAAAGTGTCAGAAGTTCCCAGGCAAGGCTTCATTATCCCCGTTCTCCCACGTGAATAATTTCAAGATAGCGACACGCAGTGCTTCCCCCAACTCTGCGCAGAGGCGGAGAGTGGAGGGGCAGAGTCGCCGAGCACCAGGCCCCTGAGCATTTCAGCTGCTAACGCATTTCCAGCCAAGCACTGTCCAGTCTGTCTCATTACCAGGCAATCAGTGGGGAAAAAAGTCTCCTATTTTTTACTTCCTAATTCTCAGTGGTTATGATGCACATTCCAACTGCGGCACGTCGGGGTGGAGCCATCATGGGCAGTCTATTGTTTCGCTGTCTCTGTTGTTATTTATCAGAATTTTGTGTGGCTTCATTACCTATCATTTGATCGTACAAGATGGATAGATTCATCCCAAGCAAACATTGTTGTTCCCCGCAGTGGACAAAGGGTAGATTAGAAAAATGTGTCTGTCACCTTATGGCCACTTGGAAGGACGCCACCAGTTACTCACAAAGTGGTGGTCCTGGAGGACGTGTTCCAGGGGCTCTGCCATGGACAGTCCCTGTGGTGGGCACCACATGTGGGGAAGGGGAACATGTCATCTGATCAGCATTTGTGCAAATACCTCGCCCCAGACCAGCCAGCTGGCGTCACTTCCCTTTTGAGAGGAACAAAAGAGGATCCATGTTGGTTTGGCACAGAAGACTCTCCCATTTCGACAACAACCTTTTCTGATTCAAACTTCAGTTTGCACAGCGGAGCCAACCCAGAAGTGGTCACCATGGTCACCACGGAGCCGGAGCCCTGTAACTTACACAAGCTCACACTTCCCAGCCCACTTCTGCTGCCAGGAAACCACAAAGCTTCTGCTGGGTTATGGCGTCTGCAGGGCCTGGCATCCAGGGCCCTCTCCTCTGCACAGGGAGACCATTTGGCCCCACAGAATTTGATAATTTGCTCAAAAACAGAAATGCAAACAAGCCATTACATGCTCAGGAGGAGGGGAGAGCTGATTCCTTTCTGGCCCTCAAGATCTTCCTTCTAAAGGGCTCCTGGCTGTCACCAGAATTAATCTATGACTTTTTCAGTCCTAACCTTAAGACTTGTGTTGGTAATATGAGTTTACTAGCCAGCTATTTTGGCCTCAAACAAATAGAATAAATCTGCCAAATGAGTTTAACAATATTTAAATATTGGTTAACTTGCACATTTTTAAAAAATGGACAACCTCTATATCTGGAAAGTTGCTAGTGTTTTCTGAGCTTTTGGAACTGCTATCTGTGCCATTTCCATAATGCTAATGAGTAAGGTGAGTTTGCAGGCACCCTCCACCTGCAGGCACCCTCCGCCCGCAGGCACCCTCCGCCCGCAGGCACCCTCCGCCCGGCCCGCAGGCACCCTCCACCCGCAGGCACCCTCGGCCTGCAAGCACCCTCCACCCACAGGCACCCTCCACCTGCAGGCAACCTCCACCTGCAGGCAACATGGCATCGACCCAGGGACTTTGAGTGGACTCTTGTTTTGATGTATAGGCCACTGACATTATCAAAACACATTTCTCAGTCTATTGGGGCTAAGAAAACACCATGAATTGGAAACTTAAGTACTTTACTCTGTACTGGGCTCTTCCAGAACAAGCCAGATTCTCAGTTTTGTGTTCAGCTGGCTGATGGTCATATGCTCTCTCTAGAAGTGAGTACAGGGCCGTTGCTCATTCAGGACTATTAGGAGATCTAATAGTTGTCAGATGTCAAATAGAGTTTGGGATTAGATTTGGACATCAGTCAGAAACCAGGAATTCTGTGATGGGGCATCAGTGATTTCCAAGCAGCACATCGTTCAGAGAAGCTGTGAGACGACTCACGTGAAGAAAAGGACCCTGCTTCTGGGAAGAGTGTGTTTGCATTATCAGTAAACACTTCATTAGAATAACTGAGGAAGAGGGCCGCAAAAAGCAAAGTGTATGTCAAAAAAAGGAAAAAAAAAAAGAAAACCCAAATGCAACACGAGATATCTTGAAAGGGTGCTGAGCAAACCCCAAACAATAAGCTTTTCAGGAACGGATGGATATCTGGGCATTGAACCACAAGAAGTTCTGCAAACAATGGCAGTTGCCAATGCATTCTTTGATTCTCAGGGACAGCTGAATGAAACATAAAGGGAATAGTTTTCTTGTGGGCACGTGGCTGTGACATCTCCTCACCCCATCCCTGCAACACTCAACAAGCTCTCTGCCTGGCACTGTGTGTCTCTTTCTTGCCACTCTCTCTGCCCTCTGGTGACCCTGCTTGCTGTCCTGTGGGGCATGGATGTAACATTATCTTGGAGATGGCGTTGCTGCATAGGAAAATGGTCTTTGGTTTTACCAGAAACTCTGTGGTGTCACTGGAAGGAGAGAGGACACAATTTGTCAACACTCAGACGTGTTTCCATCTGTGCCAGTGTTACAATGAAGTGCATTTTAAAAGGACACTTGTTTTAACATGTGAAAAACCAAACAAACAAAATTCACAAATTCACGGTGAAAAAGTAGGGAAGAATTCTTGATCTGATTAAAGCTGGGGTAGGAGCTCCTGGGGGAAGGGGCAAACGCTTGCTCACTGGTGGGATGTGACGGGGTGAGCAGTGGGCCAGTCGACAAGTGAATTGCGGGTCCTTATAGAAATGACCACAGCATGACCACTGAAGACCTTCTGGAAGTGCTTTTTAATGATGTTCTGAAAATTAGAGACTGCTCTCGGGACCTGGTCAAATTGTCGCCAAAGGAATGCTCAATATTATTAAAATCATGCTCAGCTCAGTGCCACCTTCTGAATTTTACCAAATACTGTATGTGTGACAGAATATCCATCATGGTGATAACTTTGCACTTTAACTTTTAGAAGATAAAGTAAATAAAGATATAGTGCATTGCAATTCTTGCTATTTCTTAATGTTTTAAAAATATTAATGCCTATTTTAACTTTTACAGGTAGGTAAACTAGCACTAGAGATAAATTATAAACAAAGAGCAGACATGAAGGACTTGATGGGGAGAGGACACTAGATTCAAGCACTAACAGGGGCCAGGCAGGACGTGGGAGAACTCTGCCACGAAGCAAGTCAGGAGCGTTCCTCCAGGGACTCGGCCAGCGGGAGGCAGTGCCCACCTGGCTGCTCCAGGGCTTTCTAGGAGCGCAAAATGAGCAGACACACACTTGCCATTGTGCATTTCTTAAACGCTTTGTTTTTACTGAATTACTGAAATAACCTAAATTCTTAGCAGTAAACCATGCTGATTATGGTGTTAGGTGAATATTCTGGAACGAAAGTCACTTCTTGGTTCAAGTGAGGACACCAGAATATTATATTCTTAGAGAATATTAACTCAGCCCCTTACGCATTGCACCTGGTTAGGCTGCACGTTAATTTGGGCCCTTGGCCCTTATCAAAGGAGCAGTCGTTTGAGAAGGACCGTTCCACTTGGTGTTCACCCCGTGCCGAGGACACTGCCCTTTACTGTGTGAATCCCTGAGTGAGAATTTTCATTTAGAATTGAATGTTTGGAAAAAATTTCCAAAAGTGTTCTCTTAAAAACCAGTATACTTTAAAATTTCTACTTTCCCAGTGGCCCCTGTGGCTCAAGGAGTAGGGCACCGGCCCCATATGCCAAAGGTGGCAGGTTCAAACCCAGCCCTGGCCAAAAACTGCAAAAAGAAAAAAAAAATAAATTTAAAATTTCTACTTTCCCTTGTTGATGTTATTACTAACCGTCTTGGTCTGAGTTTTTCTTTTCTTTTCTTTTTTTTTTTTTTTGGGCCTGGATTTTTTTTTTCCTTTGGTACTAAGTTTCTATTTTTTGACTTTTATGTTGCATGTTTTTGTTGAAAGCTGTTTCAAATCCTTTGTGAAAAGAGGTAGAAAAATAAATATGTGTAAATATTGAACAAGGGTTGACAAATACGTAAATGATGGTTTCTAACTTCACTCAGTCATTCAAAAACACTTCCTGAGCACCTTCCCGATGTGGCCTGGCTGGTTGGCTGAATCTTAACAATGACAGGCAAATAGCTATGTGAAGATTACCTGTTTCAGATGGTCGTCACTCTTACGCAGGAGATAAATCAGAGTAAGGGGACAGAATGAACAGCAGGCTGTGGGTCTGCATCTCTGTTTTGGGTGGACAGTCAGAGACAGCCTGTATGTGGAGGCAGCATTTGAGCACCCACCGACCTGGGTGGGAGGGAGAGAGCAGCCCCGTGTGGAGCCAGAGCTGGGTGTCCAGGCAGGAGCAGGTGCAGAGGCCCTAACACTAGAGCACACTTGGCATGTTTGGAGAATCACAAAACGCCTGGTGGAACTGAAGGTGTCAAATGAAAGAGAGGAGATGGGGACAAGAGAGAAGCCAGGCAAGGGTCAGATGAAGTCAGGTCTTATATGCCCTGGTGAGAGCATGAAATTTACTCTGAGTGTAATGGGAGGTCACTGGAGGATTTTAATCAAGGGAGTGACAATCTCACTGAACTTTGAGAAGGACCATTCTGGCTACTGGGTAGAACATGAATTGTCATGTAAGCTGAGAAAGGTTTTAGAAGCTGTTGCAGCTGTCCAGGTGAGAGGTCCAGGTGAGGTGCAGAGGGGTGACCAAATTCATCAAGGCAGTGAGGGGGCCACTGCTCTGCTCCCGTGGAATCTGGATGCTGGAGGGGAAGGTTGGAGACAATTTTACCATTCTTGGTAAGTGGTCTGATGGTGTCCCTTGTACTCAAGATGGGGGAAGACAGGGAGGGAGCGGAAAATTCCTGGGGGCCAAGTCAAGTATTATCTTGAATACCTTTAATGTGAAGGCCTCCTGGACATCAGATTGCAGCTGCTGGTTAGGGAGCTGGACACATGAAGTGGAAGCTGAGAGTAGAGGGCGGGCCATGTGTGTGTGTGTGTGTGTGTGTGTGTGTGTGTGTGAGAGAGAGAGAGAGAGAGAATATGGGAGTCACCAGGGCAAAGTCAGTATTGGGAGCCGTGGGATGGAAAGAGCCAAGGGAATGAACCCAGGCAAAGATGGCGGAGGACTGAGGGTAGAGCCCCAGTAGCCTGTGATTCATTCTGTTTCCTGTTAGTTCCTGATCTGCACCTAACTATGGATGTCTTAACACGGGGCTCTCCGGACCTGTCAGAGAAAACCCTGGTGTGTGCAGACTATGTTTTGAATAAACAAAGCCATACTTAGCAAAGGTACTCTTTGATTAATATTAGAAGTACCCTCAGTCCGATAATCTGCTAAATTATATTTAGCTTTAGGCTATAATTATAGTTCAGGAACAAACTTATACATTTCTGACAAAGATGTTGTTTTTTTGAAACGTTTTATAGAATTGATTTAAGTTAAAAAGTGCCTTGAAAGACAAGGCCACAGTTATCTACTACTAAATGTGTGTACAGCATCCCCAGGTAAAAATAACTTGTAAAACTCTTTGTTTTACTTAGTTTAGAATTGATTATAAATGATGAAATGTGTGAACTTGGTATTGTTTATTAGTATTATTTATTTGTTATCAGTTTAGTCTGAGAAATAAAAACAGACTTAAAAAAGCTCACATTTTAAAACAATGATGGTAGCAAATTGTAGAAAGATAAGGAGGAAGACTGGGCCCCTCCCTCCCTGACATGGAGGCCAATTAGCTTCTTCGTCAATGAAGCATAATAGCAAACTAATTTTCCTCTATTTAAGCTCCAACAAACTTTTTTTTTAGCTTTGCTATTTCTTAGTGGCTAAAATACTTTATCGAGGTTAAAATGTCACATTCTGGCACCATTATTATTTGAAAAACACTTTGATTTGAGCACTGTTCACTTTTATTCTCTCAAAAGATTACATCAAAATGAAGAATTAGTTTGGCAACCGAACGAGATAACACCTTTAGAGGACAGATGTCCTGAGAAGTGAGGCAATATTTCATGGAGTCTTAATTTGGATACTTAGAGCTACCACAGTCTGGTGGATTCTGGTCTCTGGGACTTGGGACTCAGCCTCACAGGGGGCTGAGTCAGATGGGGCCTGACTGATCAGGCCTCAACTGATCAGATGGGGCCTTGAGGGAGGACAGGTAGTCAGTGCTGAGGATCCCTTCCCAAAATACAGAACACAACATTGACAAGTTTCTCCTGTAAATGGGAGTGCATGACAAAGGCAGGCAGCCTGTCCCGTGACAGAGGGGTTTCCAAATGATTTGTGCAGTGGGGAGGCCCTGCAGTGAATTTTCCATGTCCACAGTGTACACCTGGAGGACACACACTCTGTCCCCTGGGCTCAGAGTTACAGGAAACACAGATGGCTCGAGAGCAAGCTCACATAGAAAGTGTCATCCATCAGCTCTACCCAAAGTGACTGCAATGGAAGGAAATTAAGGAAGAGGTCTAAGAAAGGAATTTTCTTTCAGGAAGAAAAACACCTACTGAAAACTATGTGAGTGAATGGTATTAAATGAACTGCTGTATCCTGCTCTATAAGATGAAACGGAGAATATATTCCAGATTAAAACACTTGGTTTTCTTTTAAATAGAACAGGTGAGGTTCTAAAATCATTCATCTTTGTGACTCACTGAATGAACACACAAAAGTGGCCAAAGACAGTACAGACTCCCCCTGTCAAATCAAATACTGCCAATGTAGGAACGCTTCGCCCGATACTCACACGCTAGTAAAGCTTGCTCAGTCTGTGCTTGCTCTGGCTGCATGTGTTTTTTTGTGCAGACATCAATCACAGACCCTGTTTGCTTAACCCACGTGAGATGGGAGCGGGGCTCTACAACTTCAGTTACTAAGTCTCAGCAGCTGAGCCTTGGAGACCCAGGTGAAATCTCTTTGTGTTGTTATAAGAAAAAACAATTAAGATAGTTGTTTATCTTTTAAATTAGATATAATGAAATTTCAATCGAGTTAATGTTTCAGGGTTCAGCTCACATTTTCTTGGTCTCTAACCGTCTTTGGTTTTATAGGGATGGACAGGCAGGCAGGGTCCGGGAGCCAGTCGGGTGGGTTAGATGGTGACTGGAGCCCCCAGAGCAGCCTCAGCTCATCATGGCACCTGCACACGCTCAGTATCCTCATCCTGCTGCCCCACCAGGTGTGCGGGGCCATTTCAACCAGCTACACAGCCTGGGATGTGAAAAGAGCTCCTTATCCTGACAAACAGAGCTTTAAAGTGTAATTTTAACAAACGCACGAAGTTGATTGTGGGTGCAGGCCCGCCCTGTGGAAAAGAGACACAGAGCAGACATAAACATCCCCCCACCGAGCGTGTGTTCACTGACGGCAGACTCGGTGCCAGGCACCTGGCTGTTCCCGTTCTCTGAGGAGCTTCTGTCTTCACGCTGACTGTGTGTGGCAGTGTCAGCAGCCCCCAGCTGGGGAGGGAGGCTGGAGTGGCCGGGACGGGACTGCAGGTCAGAACTGGAGTGGGATGGCACCAGCCGGGAGCACACCACATCACCCATGGCTCCCGGACCGCTCCCCGCTTACAGAGGGAAAAGTCACACACGGGCCAGAACTACGCCTGGTCTCCCTGGGTTAATTCACTTGTTCAAACAAATATTGGCCTGTTATGAAAAAATAATTTAAAAAACCCTATTTAATCAAATATGCCCTGTATCTGTAGAGAAAAAGACAATTGCTTTCAGACTAAACTATCAGCAAAACAATGCTCATTTCAACTGCAATTTGCAATTCATTATTGAAGCCCATTTAAATGTTGGTTCAGATCTGAATTCATTTGGACACAAAAGAAACAATTCCCTGTGATATTTGGAGACATCATCTTCCTTTCAAGTAAAGTGAAAAATAATTTTTTTGCTTGGAGCCTGAAAACATTCATTGCCATAAATGACACAACTCAGTAATCTAAGTATTCTAAAGGTGCTGTGGCTCACACATATTTAATTTTTCTATAGTTACTTTATTAGCTGAATCCATTGAGGCCAAAACATATTGGACGAACGCTCCTAATTTTCTCTATTTGTAAATGTTTGCTAAACCACAGGAAATTTGTTTTTATCACATCACCCTCTATGCCTGACGCTAACAATGCTGCCTCTCACTCTTTGGTCTTTTATTAGAAAAGGCATTTCACATAACCAAAGAAAGGTAATTGAGCACTATATATTATGAGGAAAATGCTACAATGATACAATCTACCAATCCAATGTGGTTTTCAAAATGCATTTGAATTGCACAGATGAATACTTAGGAAAAAGAACAATGTTGTCTTATTAGAAAATTTGCATTTGTTATATATAAATATACAACAGAGGGGCATTAATTAATAGACTAATGGTGCTGATATGCATATTAGCAATTAGATCTTAGTGTGATTCATCATTTACCTAAAATGTTATAAGGAGAGAGAAAAATAGAATTTCTACTCAGTAGGTCCACAGGGCAGGAGAGAAGACCTTTGGCTGCAAATGAATCTAATGCATTTTCTGACTGTTGATCCCATGTTTTTTGTGGCATGGATCAAAACAGTCAAATTATGCTCAGTAAGTTAAAAATCTTGTTTGTTTTTTCCCCCCCAGAGCTTTGCTTTGGCTACCATCATTGGTTAAAAAAAAAACCCAAACGTTTTAACTTGCGTATGATCAATTAGAAGAGACTTCACTGCTTTGAGTCTGAGCTGAGCCTACTCTCATTTCCTCCCCTTCACTTCTTTCCTCTCAGATTTACTCACAAATGGTTGAGTGTCCGGAATTCCAGCCGGGCTTTTTCTGTTCTGACCCCACCCTGCTGCCATCCTTTGGTCTCTGTGTGGTTTCTAACTCACCTCATGTCTCCCTTCACTTGACTGTTTGTCGGAATTCAACTTCTTCCTCTTTCTCTGATGTAAGGCTTATCAATACTCAGCTCGCTTAGACCACTCACCCACACGCACGCAGACCAGATGTTAGGGTGCTCCCAGTTATTTGGGATCTGACCCCTCCCTCTGCCCCTTATCCACATCATGTCAAAGTGGAGCCCCATGGGGAGGGTCTCCTGCAGCCCTGGGGACATCACCCCCACATTGACAGGATGAATGATCAGGGATGGACTGCATGGCACACACTCACACACACACATACACACCCTCACACACTCACTCATACACACACAGACACAGACACACACACACACACACACACACTCATATCTGTTAAAAGTCGAAATAATCACAAAGGTAAAGACTGTTTTGTATTCTACCCTGTCATCCTTCCTGGCTGTCAAATAAAGGTTTGATAGGGAAATAGTGAGATTTTGCTAAAAATATGTTAAGTGAACAGGTGGATATTTTACTGATTTTTTTCCCTCCAATGAAAGAATATCATAAATTTAAATTAAACTTTTGTTGGGTATTGGTCCAACAGTACCTTTCACCTATTTTCCTCTCTGAGTTAATACAATTTATATGATATATAAAATCTTATCTTTCATTAGAAAATATGCCTAAAAACATCAAACATCAATTTTCGATATAATTTTACATTAAGAATTGAAGAAAGCTCGGCAGATAAATATATCAAATAGATTTAGGTTGCTTTTTGAAGAGAATTAGAAACAGCAGGAAAAATCCAATTCTTTTTTTTTTTTGGTAAAATTTCCAACAGATGTCATGAGAAATCTTTCTGGAGAAAGAAGACTTCTATGATAAAGAAACAGAAGGTGAAGACCCATATTTACAGGCTACAAAGAAAACCTGCCTTAGAGTCAGATCCTCTGAGGTTCAAGGTCACCCAGCATGTCTGAAGGAACTGGGGTTTGGGAGTGGGATTTTGCTGGGCACCAGTGTGGCTCCCTCCCACAAGGCCCCACCCGTGATGACCGCCAATAATTGGTTAAAAGAATGAACAAAGAGTTCTCCTGCCGACTAAGAGCAAAACAGAAGCAAAAACAAGAAAGGCAGGTGTGGGTGTAGGAGTGTGAAGCAAACTGGATGCAGCCCTCAGGGGAGTGGCTAGAAGGAGGGGGAGGCAGGGGGTCCTGGAGGACCTTCAGAAACACTCCCAGAGTGGCCAGGGAACATGACCCTGTTTGACCCTGTGACCTCACCCTGTACTCATAGACCCTCAAATTCAACACCAAAGCATTAAACATTATAAATTTTATGGACAGCTTCACAAGGAGTATAGAATTTGTGTCTTAAGTAGCCAAATTCTTCCTAAATCTTTACAAAATATTTCTGCTTTTGTCTTAAATGTTCTTCTCCCATCACAGCTTCCTTATCCCATGGATTTCTTCTGTGACGTGGCCCCCTCAACTGTCCCTAACCACATCCTCCCCTGCCTCCTCCAGACCCCTGACTCCAGTACTGCCCACTAGTACCCCACTCGCCAAACAGAAGCCTGGCAAATGGTCTGAATTTAGCCACCCACTGTCTGGAACACACACCCTGCTGGTTGCACGTGAGTGTGTGTTTGGGAGCGGATGTGTGTGGGGGTGGGGACGGCCCAGGGAGGTGGATGAACGGCCAGCTGTGCCCAGGTCCTGTAGTAACATGAGAAGGGCTGCAGCTGTAGGGAGAGGCCCCGGATTTAGTAAATAGGAGAAGCAGAGTTTCCAACCAGAGGTTCTGGGATATAATTCTGATGGAGCTAATTCTTACAGACATGACTCTGGGGGTAGGTTAGTGATCAAACTTTGAAGTATAGACCTTGAAGTCTCTTTTAAGCCAAGAGACCAGGCAATGCCTTCAGAAGATTATAATATAAGAAGAGGACTCATTTCAGTAGGCAGAATCTGTCAGATGCCAACAGAATGCATAGCTGGATGCTTAGAACAATGTCTTAACAGAATTTCCTCCAGTTGAAGGTTAGGAAAAGAGCCATACCTTGCATTCCACAAATCTCTCAATCATTATTTTGTTTGTGACAAAAGCCCAGAGATAAGATATTGCCAGCCTCATTTTATAAATGAGGAAAAAAAAACCCAAATAGGGAGGCACCTGTGGCTCAGTGAGGAGGGCGCTGGCCCCATATACTGAGGGTGGTGGGTTTGAACCCGACCCCAGCCAAACTGCAACAAAAAAATAGCCAGGCCTTATGGCGGGCGCCTGTAGTCCTAGCTACTTAGGAGGCTGAGGCAAGAGAATCACCTAAGCCCAAGAGCTGTGAGGTTGCTGTGAACTGTGACACCACAGCACTCTACTGAGGGTGACAAAGTGAGACTCTGTCTCTAAAAAAACAAAACCAAAAAAACTCAAAAATAGTAAGTGCCTTGTTTAATTTGTCTAGGTGGATGGTTTGGAGCTAAATGTTGAAAATCTTTCTTTCAATCCATTTAAGAAACATAAATTTGCCACATGCTAAGTCCTGATCACTAGGTCCATTGTTGGGGATACAGACACAAACACCATCTTTGCTTCTAGAAAACGCACTTCTATTTTTAGAGACAGAAAAAAAAAATTCATTGACTAGACACTCAAAATGATGTTGAAGTACAAGATGGAGCAACTCAGGTGTGAAGGACAGACGGGAAGGAGCGGTGGGCAGAGACACAGAGGGGCAGACGCTCACTGAGGTTTTTATACGGCCAAAATCTTCTGGGAAGTCCAAACTTCCTATTTTATAATAGTGAGAAAAATTAAGATTAATGTCAACAGAGCTCAAAGAAGAGTTATTCAAAGGATAAGCACCATGACTCTGGAAGTCCCAATGACGGGGCTGGAGTGCTGCTCCCCGGTCTGAGCCATTAGTAGTGACCCAGTGCCAGGGGGTCCCAGTGGGACATTGGGGAGCACAATGTGACAAAAAGACGCTCTGCCAAGTCACTGCTTCCTTCATTGTGCCAGCACTTTACCCAAATCTCCTGTCCCTTAATCTGGACCCCAGTTCTGTCTGGCTTTGGTGTTCAGTCCTCCCTCCAAATACAACACTGTGGTAGGTGATGGGTGAGGCGCTAGCACCGATGCTGTACAGGAAGGGGCTGAGAGTTCTGGACGGATTGGGTTTGATTATTTATTGTTGTTCCTACAAGTCACTCCTTGAAACAAAGACTCCCTCTTTTATTCCACTATACCATGTACACAAATGTTTATTGATTTAGGAGAATATTTAACGTGACATGTAATACAATACATTCTTAAACAGTAGGAATATGAAATTTGGATCATAACTTCACCTGTAGAATAAAACTAACTCTGATGCTAATTCACACCATAATTCATATTTCCTTTTTCACTTAGCCAAGAAGAAAATATAATTTCAATTTTATACTAAAGGTTTGGTCAGACCTCTTCCCATGGCTGTTCCTTACGACCCAGTCTTTATTTAGGAGATCAACAAAAATTTTATCAGCAGATAAAAATGTATGTATTTTGTGATAGGAACAGATCATGCTTGAAAATATAAATAAAGTGTCTTCTCACTGATGTCAAACAGGACAATCGTAGCAGGTAACCACAATCTTTTCTGATGACTTGGCTTAGAACGCAGAGTAAAGCCAGCAGAGATGACCCATTCAGTTCAATAGTCTGAGCCATTTTCTGGCAGAATATCTAGAATGCGTTTTCAAGAGAAAATTGGTTATACAGTGATTAATTTCTGACCTTACGCTAATATAATTTATGGTTTTTCAGTTTCTTTTCATAGGCTCTGTCTTATGAGAACTGAAATGTGGCCTCAGAGACTGCACCTAGCATGACAAAGAGACAACTCCCGCTGGCTTTGCCCTACCAAGGACATGACTCTATCTGGGATCATGCTACCGTCAGCCTCACATTCATTCTTAACAAAAATGGAGCATTTCTGTTTTGTTCAAGCAAAAGAAAAAATGAACTAGGGCTAGATTGTCTCCCTATTTAATAACTTCCAGTCAAATTAGCTGATGGAAAAGGGCTAGATAGAAACTATTCACCAAAACAGAAGTCAGTCTATGGACGATCACGTTGATCAAGAAAATAGCATTGCCACAAGTCAGGATGTATGCAACCCCAATACAGTTTTATGAAACAACAGTGTGACCAAAAGTTGCTTCAGACTAAAGAGGTGGAGGCTAAATCTACCCTCCCTTCCCCCAAAACACCTACCCACCCACCCACAAACCAGCCAGCCAAACAAGCCCTGTATGTGTTGGGTCAATGAAATCCATCACGCTAAACAATTAAAGGAAACGTCTATACAGGATGTATCTCAAAAAGCTGTTTTATATATAGAGAACGCTTAGCACGGCTTTTGCAGACTCTACATGTTCCTGCCACCTTCCCGGACAGTTTTAATCGGTCAAGGCCCTTTAGCCACCCAGAGGCGGACGGAGACTTAGACTCTTGCGCAGCACAGTCGTATGACCTTGGATCTGAGGGAGAGGATGGGATGTGAGGCTCATGGGCATTTGAACCCGACTGCCTCTTCTTTGACCAGTCAGTAGACAGTATTTATGGAGTTCCCAAAGAATACCTAAGCTTAGGGTTACACAGAAGAGATTCAGCTCAGTTTCTCCTGCCTTAGAGATCAATTTCCAGAAAGAGAAGGAAACTAGAAAGGTCTAGATGCCCTTTAATAAATCACAATTACCCGCAAGTGCAGGAGCACAGGGGTGCGTGGACGGGCGGCGCAGGCGGCAGCAGGAGGACGGGAAGGGCAGGGGTGTTTAGAAAACGCACCTCAAGGTGAAACTACATTTTGGTCAGAAGAACAGATGTGTTTTGAGAGCAGGGAGGAGAACAGTCGCCCTACTGTGATACGGCCCTGACGTCTGACTGCGCTCTGTCAGGTTTATCTCGTCTCAGTGCGAAGCATCTCGGAGCCACTGCTGCCCTGACACAGGCAGAGTCAGGAACACGTGTTGTGAACCTGTCACACAGCAAGTGACCCAGTAACCAAATACCAAACCGAACCACCAACTGCCTTGCCACGGGCAGTATTTAAAAAGGAAACTGCACCTCAAAGATTCCCGTGGAGGACAGCTAGGGAATTTTGAAGAATTAGAACCAAATACAATATAGATGTTAAAACCTTGCGAAATACAGGAGAGGACGCGGTCAGAGTTTCTGCTAACGCAGGCCTGGGGCAGGCTGTGGAATTTCACGTGTGCGTTTTCTTGCTGGTCTGTAGATACTAACATGGAGGATGAGCGAAAAGCAAACTCTCCCCCTTTTTAAAATTCATCAGTTTAATCGTATTTTTTATTTTAAATTTATATGAGGGTACAAATGATAAAACACAAAGCCCCTTTTTGAAGGAGAAAGACCTTGAGGGAGGTAGAAGCAGAAAGTTCATATTCCAGAAGTAAAAGATCACCATCCCCTGGAGATACACACTTTTTAATCACAAACACCACCTCCTCTTAGTCAGAGGATATTTCAGTGACTACACAGTATCTTCATAAAGGCAGCTACATTCAATGGGGAAATAAGGAAATTATGATGATTGGGCCCCTGCCTACAAGATATTACACAGTTCTTTATTAATGAAGGAATATATCCTTAAATGCGTCAGAATGAACATCACAATAGAAAATGAGAAAGGAAAACATGACAGTACAGGGCGGTGGGGAGTGCGGTGCTCCTGAGCTGCTGTCATCCTGCTGGACGGCCTTGCCCTCCCCTCCCATCACAAGGAAGAGGTGACCCACTCCAGGCACGTGCTCCCTGCTGTGTCTCCCACCTCCCGGGGGCCTGAAAGGTGACCCACTCCAGGCACGTGCTCCCAGCTGTGTCTCCCACCTCCCGGGGGCCTATACAACAGACGCTCTCCTTTCTCTACTGTGTCTTTGGGTTCACGTTCTGCTTCATTTAAACATGGTTGTGTCTTTTTCATCTTAAGACACACAACAAATCTCTGCCTAAACTCAAAACTCTACCAAAATTTAGCCTGCTGTTCCTTCTGCACAAATTTCTTCTTATTTATTTTATTTTGAGACAGAATCTCACTCCATCACCCTGGGTAGAGTGCCATGTCATTATAGCTCGTGGCAACCTCAAATTCCTGGGCTTAAGTGATCCTTCTGCCTCAGCCTCCCAAGTAGCTGGGACTACAGGCGCCTACCACCACATCCAGCTAGTTTTTCTATTTTTAGTAGAGATGGGGTCTCACCCTTGCTCAAACTGGTCTCCAGCTCCTGAGCTAGAGGGATCCACCTGCCTCAGCCTCCCAGAGTGCTGGAATTACAGGTGTGAGTCAGCACACCCAGCCCTATAAAAATTTCTTTCTTTCTTTCTTTTGCATTTTTTTGGCCAGGGCTGGGTTTGAACCACCACCTCTGGCATATGGGGCCCACACCCTACTCCTTTGAGCCACAGGTGCTGCCCTCAATCAAATTTCTTTCTTTTTTTTTTTTTTTTTTATTGAATGGTAACTGTGTACATTGATGCCCTTTGGGGGTACAGTGTGGTGTTTTCATACATAATCCAAGACACTTCCATCAAACTGGTTAACATAGCCTTCATGTAACTTTCTTAGTT
>NW_003852451.1:4987928-4993241 GCF_000181295.1 Otolemur garnettii
GTTCCTGATCTGAGTGGAAATGATTTCAATTTAACTCCATTCAATACAACGTTGGCTGTAGGTTTGCTGTAGATGGCCTCTATTCTCAATCAAATTTCTTAAAAGAGTTGTCTACACTTGCTGTCTTTCTCAACTCTCATTTTCTTTCTTTTTTTTAACCGCTGTAATGCACTTTATCTATGAAAACTACTTTCCCCAAGAACAAGAATTGTTCAGTTTGATGGACACTTTCTAGTCTCTCTCTCACTTTGCCTGTGGAACCAAACACTCCTGGTTTCTGTCCTATGTCTGTGCTGTGTTTCCTTGGTCTCCTCTGGAAGCTGTCTGTCCCTTAAATGTAGGTGACACTCAGGACTGCATCCTGGACTGTGTTCCGCCCTCACTCTGAGTCAGTTTCCATGGTCCAGCTCCTCCATCAGTGGCTCTGGTTCCCCTCCACACCTGAGCACTCTTCAGTCCTTCATCTCCTACCAGGTACTTTTCACTGCTGTCCTGGACCAAGTGACCAGTTATTTAGGGAACATTTTCACTTAAATGTCTCCCTTTGGAGAAATCTTTGCCATGAAAGAACGTGCAATTCACTATTTTTCTCCCTTCCTATAAACTTGCTTCTTGCCGCATGCTTCCCCTTTTATAAAGGGTTTTCAGAATAGAAGCCCAGAAGCCATCTTTCATTTTTCTCTCTCATGATTTTCTATGATTAAGACAGAATTAAACTTAATTTTCTTTAAACTTCTTATCTGTTTTTCACATATTTCCATTTCTTTCCGTCTCCTCTGCCTCTGCCACACTGGAGTCGCTGCCATTTCTCACTTGGACTGCAGGGTCCAGCCTCCTCCCGGGTCTCTCCCACTGTCCTCACCCTCTACTTCAACAATTTTCTACTTTAAAAATACTCCCCACACACACTTTTTTGAACTCATAATGTATTTTCTCACACAATGAGAAGTACATGATGATAGTTGTTTCTTTGGGCTAGAACCCAAGTCATTTGGCCGACACAAAGTGATTGAGAAAGTTCCACACTGATGTCATTCTGTCTCTTTACCCCTCAGTTGCCTCTTCCATCCTCCCCACCCCCGGCCTCCTTCATGTCTATATTTGCTTGGCAGGCAAACTTTTTGTTCATCAATCAGTCCATCCATCTTTTCATCTATCTGTTCATACATCTTCAGCTTTGTCCCTAAATTACTGAAATCGCCTGCCAAGGATGTAAAAGGAACAGAAAAAGGTGAGCAAGACACAAAGGATGGCAAGCAGGGTACTCCCACCGTGAGTCAGTGGAGATGAATTGCAGCAAAGGAAACTTCCACGGGGGCAAATCCTGTTGAGTGTGTTATGTAAAATCACTGTACATCATACAATTTAACAGGGAAATTCATGTGAAGTTACAGCTTGGATGCTGAGACCATCTCCTCCAGAGGCCCTTTGCTACACTGGCAGGAACACCTCCAGAGGCCCTTTGCTACACTGGCAGGAACACCTCTGCTACACTGGCAGAGGCCCTTTGCTACACTGGCCCTTTGCTACACTGGGCTGCAGTCCCAGAGGGATGTGGCCTGTGGCTGGGGCAGGTGCCAGCAGAAAATCAGAGTCCAGGGCTGGTTTGGGGACTAAGGGGTGATAGTGGGGTGACGCGACCATCCTGCTCTGCTCCCAGGTCATGCCTGGACCTCTGGGGAATTGCCTGTCTGCCTGTCTTCACTTTTTCCTACTGCCTGGGTCCCTCTTCTCTCTGGTCCCCAGGAAACAATTACTTTCCCTAGCGTGCCTTAGGGAAGCACACAGCTCTCAACACGTGTGTTCTGCTGGCGGCAACAGTGGCAGGAACCAAGGACGCCTTTCTTGCCTTTCCTTCCTCGTCCCCCTGCCTTCCCCTGCCTTGTTTCCTCTCTTCCTCCCACCTTTCCTTTTCCTCTTTCTCCTCTTATCTTTCCCTTCCTGCTGGCCATGACATGGGGGCCCAGGCTGGAGCTAAGACCCACCACATCAGGAGAACACTGAGGTTCTGGCTTGTGGACACCTTGTCTCTGCTGTTGCGGAGCCTGTGGAGCTGGCTAGGTCATGGCAGGACAGCACACCCAGGGCAGGACGGCATACTCAGGGTGGGACAGCACACTCAGGGCAGGGCAGCAGACTTGGGGTGGGACAGCACACTCAGGGCGGGACGGCGCACCCTGGTCAGGATGGCACACTCAGGGCAGGATAGCACACCCTGATCAGGATGGCACACTCAGAGCAGGATGGCACACCTAGGGCGGGATGGCACACTCAGGGCAGGAAGGCACACTTAGGGCAGGATGGCACACCTGGCACAGGTGGCATTCTTCTGCTTTAACGTGTGATGTGCACCTTTAGCTCTGATATTTCTCAGTCATAAACATTCTTGGAATGAATGTAACGAGATTGGCCTGTCCTTGCTCATGAACCTCAGGCTACTCCCTTTCCAGGTGGGGTCCCTGTGGTATGACAGACACCACCCTATGCACAGAGGCTCTGGGCGGGTAAGTGGCCCACTACCTGCCGTGCGTGTTATTTGTTCCGGTGATTATCTCTCCACTTCAGCACATACTGCAGATGAAGTCGGTGCCAGCACAGCACCACACGAATACCAAGCTAATGCCAGCTCCAGCGGAGAACAGCCAGGACTTGTTTGCACACAGGGGCTGAGCACTCTGCATTCCTGGGTGTGGCCACCACGGTGGCTGTCCTCGCAGCCAGACAGGAGAGAGCTCCCGCTCTCGTAAGGCCCCAGCTCTGAGAGGACTCCTGGATTGCACCTTGTGGGCATATGAGCAGATGGCGATTGAGCTTTCCTTGGGGCTGACCACTGTACTCTAAAGAGCATGGTCAGGACACTCTGGGCAGGGTCAGGCAGGAAATGATTAAAAGGACGTGGAATCTTGTCCTCGTGGTCTAAGAGCATGTTCAGTGACATGGCCGTGAGGGGTTCTGGGGTGGGAGAAAGGTTAGTGGGGGAAGGCAGGAGAGAGAAAGGCAGCAGGAGGTGGTGCTGGGGCACCCACAGGACTCCTGGTGGGAGAAAACCCCACCTGTGGGCTGTTGCCCCTGAAGTTTGTGCTGCTCCCTTGCGTGCAGCCACAGCCCGTCTTGCAAGCCTGTCTGGGGTCTGTTCTGGCTGGAAGGAACTGTCCTCTTCCAGGTCCTCTCGGCTGTGCCCACACTTTGCAGCACTGTTTCTCCTCCTGGTCATCCCACCACCAGCTCCTCCTGCTTCCCAGACTTCCCATGGAGCTGCTGGTGGGGACACTCTGCCTTTTCTCTCGCCAATACTCTGTTCAAGGCCTTGCTGAAGGCCTGCCTCCTCCAGGGAGTCTTTTCCGAATATTAACGGCTCTGGTTAAGCTTCTATGTTTTTCCTGCCTAACTCTGACTGCACTTACAGCCTACTGGCCTCTTCAACCCTGTTGCAGGGCTCTTGAAGGTGACTATGGCTTTGGTATTCCCAACAGCCACAAGCAGACACATAGCCACAGAGTAAGCACTCCATAAACACTTATAGCTCATTAATCGGGCTACTGGTATTCTAATGGGCATAATTTCCTAATGTAAAGGACACAGTTATTTTTGCTGCCACACAGAGATTAAAAATTGGTTATCAAAAGCTGTATCTTAAAGGAGTGCTGTGTAGTAAAGAAGATTCCTGTTTGCAAAGCCTTTTAAAAACTGTAGCACGCGACACAGATATTACCTACACAGACGTAAGTTCTTCTTCACAAGCAGCTTTAATGAAGGACAATCCCCCACTGAAGATGCTGAGTGGAAGCAAACAGGGACTTGGGAGCCTTTGAAGCTATGGTAGAGGATGCCAACGATAGTGACGTCGAATTTGCCATTTTTGTCATGTATTTCAACGCCCAGAAGCAAAAGGTTGACTAGTGTTACCATCAGGTCAGAATGGAATTAGCTTCTAAGTCACAGTGGGACTCTTAGGACCCCAAATTCACCTCTGTTGTCACCTAGAGAAGGTCTGGGGAGTCTTACCGACTTGGAAGCTGAAAGAGTTGGGGTGCTAGACAAAGTCTGCACTTTCCTCATGTCTTCTGTTCCAGATTTCTCCCTGAAGGAGCTTTCTCCCAGAACTATCCGTGGGTCTCTCCCAACAGCATCTGACTGCTATGGGATTACTATTAAAAAGTCACAAAACTAATTAAAGGGAACGGACGCCCTTGGCTATGAACCCAGTGTTGGCCTCAGGAGTTCATTGTTCAAGCTGAAGCTGAGCGGCTTTGGAACCCTCGACAACTCCATGTTGGCCTGGAAAATAACGAGTCTAGCAAGCGAACCATCAGGGTGATCTGTGTTCTTCGAGAAGCAGAAGCTGTGCTTTGAAAAGGATCGCAGACGCTCTTAAATTGAGATATGAAATTCAGCACTTTTTAGTGTGCTAAGATATTTACCATTTTTATGAACAAAACATCAGGTGATTCTGCTTTTTCAGAATGAGACATCCCTCCCCTCCTTTTTTACTTCGGAGTTCATTGTTATAATTTGACCAGTTGAACAACTTTATTTATTTAATAATCAGGTTCCAGCAGCTCCTGAATTCAGCGTCTCCCGCTCGACTCTGAACACTGCTGTTTCCTTCATCACATAACATTTACTTATAAGCTGATGAAACGCTTTCTAGACCACTGAGGCAGACAAGCTATGTCATTCATTGTGTTATGGGTTTTGTCTTCAGAATGGTTGGTTGTCATTGAGATTTTTAAAGCAGTGATGTGCTGACAACAGTCAGGCCTGCTTTGTCCCTTAGACAGTGTGGCTTCCTCCTGCCTTGTCTGGCTTCTGCTGTGCCACCTGCCCCAAGTTGTGTGACATCTCTAAGTGTAAGTCTTCCTTCCTTTTTTTTTTTTTTTGCAGTTTTTGGCTGGGGCTGGGTTTGAACCTACCACCTCCCGTATATGGGGCCGGTGCCCTACTCCTTTGAGCCACAGGCACTGCCCTGTAAGTCTTTCTTTCTCAAGAGATGGGGACTAGAGTGGTTCTTGCTTCACTGGGATTTGGAAATCAAACCAAAAAGCCCAGGTAGGGCCCTAGGATGGAATGTAGCACTTGTTAGATACTCAGTACATCTTAACTGTTGTGAATGATAAGAAGACATTCCATGTACTTTGGTAACACAGATATGTAATCATCAGCATTTAACTTCTACAGACATTCACTTAAGAAATATAACTAAAGGAAATAGACGCAAATATTTTTCTCTGAATCACACGTGTCTGAAAATTTCAAAACCTGGCCTTTGATTCTAAGTATTGAGCTGTAATTTTTTTTTTTTTTTTTTTTTTT
>NW_003852451.1:4993449-5027420 GCF_000181295.1 Otolemur garnettii
GGGATTCGAACCCGCCACCTTAGGTGTACGTGGCTGGCGCCTCAGCCGCTTGAGCCACAGGCGCCGAGCCTGGGCTGTAATTTTGTAATTTAATTAGATTTATAATATATTATGAAAGTTTTCATAAACATGATCCTTTCCGCGCTATTTCCTCTGCCTTCGAGAGGACTGCCCTCAGGTCCGCTGTGGGGAGGGGAAGGGCATTCTCGGCCCCACCTGTCCCAGCTGAGTCCTCTGCCTGGTCCCACCCTGCACCGGCACCAGAGCTGAGCACCTGGAACCACACTCCAGGGCAAATGAGACAAAGATTGCAAGAACTCAGGAATCACAGTGAGAACGACAGCCGTGACCGCAGTCCCTCCCTTCCTGCGACCCACCCGGCCCCTGTACTGACTGTCTGCCCCAGGACATACAGAGCCCACTCTGCGAGCACCGCGCGTTCCTTCCCGTGGAGCAGGCGACAGTGGAAAGACTGGCCCTTCCTGGAGCGGAGTTCACCTGGGGAGGGCTCAGAGCCACAGCTCACAGTAGCTGGCGGTTTGCTTTCAGACAGTGGCGTGTTTTGCGCAGCAACATAGAGCAAGGTGAACATTGCGGGGCGGTGCGCCGGGAGAAGCGCGTGCGGCTTCTCTCCAGGGTGACGGGGCCTGGGCGCGGCTGTGCATGGAGTGACCGGCTGCGGAAAGGGTGCGCCGCGCACAGAGCCGGAGTAGTACAGGCTTCCAAGCAGGAATTTCACCGGTGTTTCTGAGGCACGGGGAGGGGCCGGTGTGGGTGGGACAGCCACAGGCTGGACAGAAGGCGGGAGGGGACTTCACTCTCAGCGCCACGAGAAGCCCCTGGGAATGGCCAGTGTGGCTTAGGCGGAGAGTAGGTCTCCAGGATTTAAGAGCGAAGTGAGGAGCCAAAATGGGAGACGACGGCAGAAGTCCAACAAGGGGCAGGGGGGCTTGAAAGACGCATCCTGGACATCTGGAGGTGTGATCCGCTTCAGGTGTGCTATGAGGACGGAGCCAGTGAGATTTGCGCACGAAGGCGCTGTGACTTATAAAAGGATCAAACAAAAACAAAGCATGACTTTCAGGGCTCTGGCTTGAATGACTGGTGGTACTGGCTGAGAGGGATAACCTAGAGAGAGTGAACTTTTTGTGTCCGAGGTCATTTTTGAGTCACTCATTGAGACATTCAAATGCAGAGTACGCAGTTGGATACGTAAATCAGAGGACGCTTAGGGCTGGACACATAAACCTGCGCACACCAAACGGTCTGAGTCGTGGAGTTGAGCAGAGCTGCCTGGCAGAACAGTCACTGTGGCTGCTTCGTGCCACGTCAGTCTTTGCTGTGGGCGTCCTGTGCACTGCAGGACGCCATCGGCATCCCTGGCCTCGACAGGCAAATGCCTAAGGTGTCTCCCAAGTTGTGACAAAAACACCCTTAACACTGCAGTGACCCCTGCAAAGTGGGCAGGGTGGGCCCTCAGAGAGAAGCGCTGGACTGAGAAGGTGCTGAGAGAGAAAGAGCAATTGGAGAAGAAGAATGGCCTGAACTCTGGCCCGGGAGGGACGCACTGGCCACCCGGGAGCTGGAAGAGCGAGGCATCGTCAAAGGAGACGGTCTGGCTGGTGCTACGGAGGGCTGCGCGATCCTGGGCTTCGTATCACAGCTTAGCTCTGTCGGGGAGCTTCCCTTCCATCCAGGCTCTCTTGTTTGGGGTCTGCCACCTACCCAGATGGGTCCATTCCCTGCTTTTTTTAGGGCTGGGCTACTGCTTGGGGTGGATCTTCCATCATCTATTTAAATCTTTCAATAATTCAATATAAAAGCAATGATCTCAGTGAAAACTTCCTTTGAGTCCTGATAGGACTGGGGTCTGGACATAAGTGTGAGAGACCATGTGAGGGGCCACAGGGTTAGGTGGTGGAAGGGGGAGTCCGGTCCACTTGCAAAGGCGTGCTGGTGGAAGGAAGACGGGTGGTTACTTCCAAGCTCCTTGTGGAGAAGGTAATTCTGTAGATACAGCAAATGTAAATGATCATCACTTTATATGGATTATTGAAGGTTTTAATGAGACAATGGAAGCTGAAAGCAAGCACTTTGAATACTGTCAAGTTGCAGTGCTAGTTATGACAGCAGAGCCTTAAACGATAGCTGGTTTTGTTCTTGGAAGATGGTTCCCTAGGTGTGAATAATTAACATAAACTGGACAGCAAATGGAGTGAAAATACAGTGACATTGCCGACCCGACAGTGTTTTACGTTGTTCTAAGGTTCTGTCTCTGTGTGGCATGTGTGTCTGTGTCTGTGGGCTAGGGACTGGGAGGAAGGGAATGGTGTTTATTGAGGAATTGTTAAAGTAGATAGCTGTATTTTCCTGAACCATTGGGGTTTATTCACCTTTTGCATATCTTTTTATATTTCTCAGCTAGCCTGGCTTTACATTAATTATACTTTTCAAGCATTTATAAATACTTCTCAGCAAACCTGGCCTTCAGTTTTGTTCCTCTTAGTTTTTCGTCCCCTTTTGTCCTGATGTCACCTCTCGACTGATGGTCTCTTGACCGTCTTGTACCCCATCCTCTGCCAGGTTGGGACTAAGCTCTTCTGCTTCAGTTTCCTGACAGCATTCTAGTCCCTGGGTTTCCAGCTCTTGTCCTTTCCTCCCTCTCTGCCCTTGGTGAAGAGATCCCACTTTGTGGCCCCACTCTCAGCTCTCTACACGGCCTCTGTGTCCCTGCCCTGTTCAGGTGTCCACCTCCATGTCCAATAATTATCTTAAACTCAATATACCTAAAATTAACACCACCATCTTTCCCTGAAACATCCTCTTTCTGAATTTAGCATTGGGGTCATAGCATCAATATCTACCTGGTCGAGGAATATGAAATCTACTAAATTGACCTCAGAAGAGACAGGAAACTGAATTACATAGCAATGAATAATAGTATTAAATCTATCAATAAACTAACTTAAAATAAGCCATACCAAGATGGCTTTAGAAGAGAATTAATCCAACTTTCCGTGGAACTGATATTTCTCTATTTAATTCTATTTAAACTCTATTAAAGAAGAGAGCCTCCGCAATTCTTTCTAATAATGATAGCATTCCACTGACACCAAAACTTCACAGAACAGCTCTAAAATAGAAGTTTATCTCAAATATTACAACATCTTCAAGTAATTACTAACGGAATTTAGCAGCATACTGTAAGAAAAATACATCATGACTAAGTGGCATTTATTTCCTAAATACATGGGTGGGTCAATAAAAAATCATATACAAATTGATATGAAGTAATAAGTCATAAATGAAAGGAAGCAAGTCATAGGACTTACGCAGGAGGGGGCAGAAGAGGCATTTTGACAAACATCATTTCTGATGACAAGAATTAATAGATATTTTCTTAAGCCAGCAGGAGGCTTAGTAATAAAATGCTTAAAGCATTACTAGTAAAGTATGGAACAAGACATGTTAACTATTGCTACAATTATTTAAAACTGTTATTGAAAAGGTAACCAATAGTGTTAAATAAGAGAAATAATAAATTAAGTATAAATATTGGAAGGAAGAGCTATTATTACTGTTTGTAGATTTTATGTTTAATAATCTGAAAATAGAAAGAGGATTAGTAAAAAAACTATTATAAAGAAGAGAAATAAGATTATAAAATATACCTACCATAGCTGCACTATATATGTGTGTATAAATACATACACATACACATAGGCATATATATGTATTTGTAAATATAGAATTATCAGTGAGAGAATATAGTAAAATAAATAAAAAGAAGATAACATATCTATGAATGGACTTAAAAAGATTATATATTAATAATATAAATAAAATATAGTTATAATATAAAGTTATATAAAGAAAAGTTTTAAATTCTGCTGAAGGACTTAAAAGGAGGCTTAAAGACATAATTCACTAAGTATAATAATTCTACCTGAAGTGTCCTGTAAATTCTTTTGAGGAAAATCAGAAAATATAGTTTTCTTATGAGAAGGAAAAAATAAGGAAAAATAAGTATATGAGAATATGCTGGAAAATTCTGGAAAGCAAATCTGTAGGGATTAACCCATAAGATATTAAAATTCTGTTGTCTGATATGGTGGCCACTAACCTCATTACTAGAAATTTAAGTTTAAAATAATTAAAAATAAATAAATTGTTATTTGGTTGTTTGTATCCTCACATTCACCTGAAATAAAAAATAAATAAATAAATAAATAAATAAATAAATAATTCAGTTCCTCAGTCACCAATAGGCACATTTCAAGGCTCAATGTGTTATGGAGAGCGAAGGGAGATATTTCCAACACTGCAGAAGGTGAGGAGAATGTTCTACTGAAACATGTCACTGAACTCTAATAATGAAAATGGTTTGGTTGGTACTGAAGTTGACAGCTGAGAACAGAACTGAGCCCAGAATTAGATCCAAATAAGGTGAAGTTTTGATTGTGATAAAGGTTATATTTCAGTGGTGGAGAAAGAAAGGCTATATTTTTTTATGTGGTATTGGCAGCAATTGACTAATCATTTAAAAAAAAAATTATAGCAGGGTCTTTATCTCATTATTCACACCAATATAAACTCCAGATAGGACAGAGATTTAAAATGTAAAAATAGAGCTAAGAAATCCCCCTTAATGTTGAGGAAAGAATGAATGGAATTATTCATAAACTTTCGGTGGCGGTATATGCAAAACATATAATTGACAAAGGGCCAATGTCCTTAATTTATAAAGATCTCATACCAATCAGTAAGAAAAAGACAACCAGTTGGTATTTAGAAACCAAAGTCTAGGTACTAGATGTGCTCACTGCTTTTGGGGTGCCACTTCTCCCAGGCCCTCTCAACTGACAGAGCTATACAGACACACCTACATGTGGTTCCAAACATGTCCATTTCTGTAATTATCTTTTTATATATTGAAAATCATGAGTTTGCACCGGTATCTCTAATTCTAATTCAACACCACAAGGTATATTCTAATTTTCTACCTCTCTGTATTTGTAATGTTCTTACCTCCCAGTATTCTTTTTATATTTATGTAGTTGATCTACTCTGTATGTAATCAATTTTCTGCCATTGCCCAGTACCCTTCTCCCACCCCAGAACAGATGCCCTTTTGGTCACTCTGGTATTCTGATCCCATTTGCAGGATGACTGGCACTGTTTCCCCACCATGCAGATGTCCTCTCCACTCTGCCCAGGCTCTGACACCCCTCTCTGCACCATCCTGGCTCCCCCCAGGGAGCAGGTGGATGACTATGCTCAACCCTGCTTGCTGGATTTTGGCTGAATTACTTTGGAAGAGGAAGAGCAAGAAAACAAACTACATGCTCCCCTTTCCCCCTCCCTCATCAACTGTTCTGCTTTTTCATTAGTTACAAATGAAGCTTGGGAAGACTCAGCCATTCCAAATGCTTACATGTAGTCACTCCTACAGGAGGAGGAACGAGAAAGCCGTCTTGCACTGTCGAGAGAGCACCACATGAAGTAAGATGTTTCCACAGGTCATTTTACTATGAGCCATTAATTTAAATATTGAATCACAGAAAATTCATTCTTGCCCAAAGACTTTTGTAAAATGTTCCATGTATGTCTAGGTAGATATTACATCATGAAAAACATTTAATCTAATATGGCAAGGGTCTAAATTCTCATGAGGAGTCTGCCTGTGTATGTAAGCTTTCTGTTTCCATGTTCTTGGTAGAGAGGCTAAGAAAAAAAATTTTTATTCATCATGGAAAGTTTTAAAATGATTGTACAGATCGGCCTCAGGCGTCTATCCCTTTACTGTATAGAACAGTGACTTTACTACGTGGAAAATATTACTAGAACCAAGCGTTGCTGTTCTCATCCCACCAATGATGGAATGGTGCACAGAAGTATGAAGCGTTCCTGTGAAGTGTGAGGTAGCTGCATAATTTGCACATAAGCATTAACGAATCACTACATTGCCCCAAGGAGAATTTCTAACTCTGTCAGAAAAAAAAAAAAAGGTCAGCCTTAAATGTTGCTGTCATAATGGCACTATAAAGGGCCAAAGGGAATTAAAAAAAAAAAAAAAAGAAAAAATTCTGTGAGTAGAACCTGTCAGTCCAGCCTAGGGAAAAAAAAAGTAGCATCCTCACATAAGACTACACCTAAGTAATGAAGACTTTTATTAAGTCCTTATTCCTTGAAGGAAGACATTTTCACATTTTAAGAAATTTCAGGTCAATTTCAGGTCTGATTAAACAGGATCAGGAGAGTTGACCAGGTTAACTCTGCACGTGCTGGTATGAATCTCCTTCCCCCCTCCTAACCAGCTCGCTATTCACTGATTTAAACAGCTTACTGTTGCTTATTTCATATGTCCTGCATTTGCCGTTGCACCACGTAAAAAAATCACTTCTTAGAAATTCAAGGTTGTGCCCCTCAGTACAAACTAAGAGCAGCATAGCACCCAGAGAACTTTTTTTCTCAGCAGAAGGAGGAGAGACGTGTATTTATGGAGACTTTACTCCTAGGGTCTGGGCTACTGACGGTGCTTTAACGTGCATTAGCCCATTTCATCCTCTCAACATTCCTCTGTAGTAGCTACAGTCCACGTGTTTGGAAACAGAAACCAAGGCTCAGAAGGTACATTCCTCAGCCACTAGGAACAAATGCACCTCTCAGGGGCTGACCTTGGAGGGCCATGTCCAGGGCTCTGTTTACTCTGGTATTCTCTGCTTGGTTCTCAGTGGGGACATTTTAAATTTATCATTATTTTTTATTTTGACACGTTTAATTGTATTTTAGTAAAGACATTCACCGCAGTCATTTCTCTCTCCCATGTTGACCTGAGTTTCACGTTTCATTTGGGTCAGAAAAAGAATAAGTTGGAGGGGATATGATTTTAACAAAAAGTAAAATGGACAAAATAGATAGTTTGCATACATCAAAGGAAGTTAAATTTAAATTCAGATATTTTGATATGATTAAATCATGTAAGAACTAATAGTTGTATATACATTCCCATCGTTTTACTTGGGGCTGAGTCTAAACTTTAGAGCAAGTGAGCAAAACGTTAGGGACACACCCAGGCCGCGTCTCTGGAGTTACTGCTGCTAACAGAGCTCAGGGAGTGGTGAGCACCAATAAAACAGTCTGAAGCTACCTCCAAATTTAACATTGTGGGAATTTTCAAGGGACTCATTATACTGTGTATCTGTGATTACGCTTTCAAAGATGTGTAACTGTCACATTAAAAAAGTCCACCTACGATACAGAAATACAAAATCCAACACCCTACAACACACAAATCTAACAAAGTAAATGCAGGAGCGTCCAAGAAACAGACTCGAGAAGGCGCTTTCTTTCCTTCTGTTTTCACTCCCTGAAATGGTGCTTTTTGAAAAGCCATCACTGGTCGACATGTATATACGTAAAATAAACCGTATCATTGTACTCATAAGAAAGCCTGTATTTAAGTTCAATTTAAATTGGATTTCACGAGTCAGTAACTCTAACGTTTAGACAAAGTTATAGAAGATACTTTTTCTTGTTTTCCATCTTCATAAGATGTGAATTTTTTTTTTTTTTTTGGTGTGTATACCTTTTAAAACGTAAAAATAGCCAAATACTTAAGCAATCTGAACGTTTGACGTTTTGGTGGTGGTTGCTATTTTAAAAGAAACCGCTTCCTGATGATTTGCCTCAAGTTCTGGTGGAAATGCTCCCAGAACTGGCTGGAAACAAAACCCGGGAGAAGCACATTCAGAACACTGATTTGCTTGGGTAGCAAGTGTTTTTTTGGGGGGGCGGGGGGTAGGCTAATGAAGATGGACAAGACCCATTAAGGTGAAGTGGACTATTTCAAATACTCAGAAGTTTACACAAAAATTTAAAATTTATTTACTTTTTAAAAAAGAGCTGGGTCTATATCCACTGATAGCAACGTAATACCTAGTCTATCATGACTTGAAAGAAAACACATCCTCATCTGGGAAAAAAGCCATATTTCAATCTTACCTAGATTTGCTTGCAGTCAGTGGTTGGGTAACGTCTCCCTCCCACTCCAATCCCGCCCCTCCCTGTGAGGCTGTGCCTGGGTGCCAGGGGACAAGGCCGCCGAGTCTAACTGCTTGCAGTTTTAGACAGACAATAACATTTTGCTTAATGTGTTAATAGTTGTGTCTAAAAAAATATGTAATTCTTAGAAAGGTACCATTTTCGATTTCTTTATTACCTGTAACCTTTGGAAATGAATCACATGAAACTACAAAATTGCCAAATACCTTGAAATCTGCACATAAAACAAATCTTCTCTATTTCCAACTCTCATTTATTAGAGTGCCACTCAGTCTTAGAAAAAGATGAAGAAAAAGAAAACAAACAGTTCCAAAAAGAGTCTTATATGGTTCTTCAAAAAGCGAAACTGTTCCTTTTAATTTTACAGCTACCCCACACCCCAGTTTAAAAATGTATCATTTAATTATCTTGGCCACAGACATTTCCGGGATGAGATTTTATATTTTCTTCCTGTAGCTTCTGTTTATCAGAAAACCCTTGCTTTCCTTTACTGAAGGCATCTGACCGGTGTCATTGGTGTGTCCCTTCCGGTACTTTCCATCCTCATCGTTGCTTCCGGAGCCACTTCCTCTGGCCCACTGTCTTCATCCTCCCCAGAAGGAGGATACGTTCTGCTGCTACAGAAAGAGTTTGGGGAGCAGGGCTGGCCGCGGGCGCTCAGGGCCACTGCAGCCACATCTGGTGGGTGCTGCTGGTGCTTCCTTGATCGCCTGACTACCTGTGGTCTTTGCTGGCTCGTGGGGAGGTCAGCTCCATCATCTTCTCCAGCTGATCCCCCCTGGGCCCTGCCACTGAACTTTCCCCTCTGTTGCTCCCACAGCTCCTGCTCCCCGTGACTCTTCTGGTTTCTCCCCTCCCGTCTCCCCCTCCATCCTGGATATTTTCAATAAGGACTCTGCAGTGGATGGTGATGGTCTTTCTCCTCATGTTCAACAGTTACTGTAGGCCGCTCACACTTGGCTGGCACTCTATGCTGGTTTAGAAGGATATTCTGCATTGGCATAAAAATATCTAAATTTCTTTGATGGTTCTATAAATACTTCAGAGAAATATATTTGGGTTGCAGGCAAAGTCCATTAAACAGTGGCAAATTAGGACCTTATGCTGGGCTTCCATTTATATTCTCAATATAATTGTCTGTTTACTCATCCGACTGCTCTATTATCTTTAATAAGATTTTTTAAATACATGGAAGAATAAGCCAGGATTCTCAGGAGATAAGAAGACCGTTCAGGGTGATAACGGTCCTAGTGGAGACCTTTGCCAACAGCTAAATTAACAAACTATTTGGTGAGGATGGAGGCCTCCACAGGTACAGTCTGATGTTCCCGAGGAATTTTAGGGGTTTGGCTCAAGAACCCCCCCCACACACTGTGGGATGGAGGGTTGATTTTAATCAGCTATCTCAGCCTTGTTCACTGCTGAGTTGCAATGCCTTTTTTTTGTTGTTCAAAAAATAAAGAATCTGAAGGTAGGTTTGTGTATTTTAAACATACGGAACAGTCGCAAACAGTTTTCACTCCTTAATTCACAATATGAGATTTCCTTTGTGTCACATGCTTCACACCCAATTACGGCCTGAATGTGTCCAGGCCTTGTTCAAGTATTAAGCAGGTTGATGTATGCTTATTTCAGGCATTATGAAAAAATCAATAGGAAGGAAATTTAAAAACGGAGTAAAGTCGTAATAGTCTTTTAGCATAAACATTGTATTAGCTGCCTCACTTTGGCCATCCTCGTCTGTGAAATTAGGTAATCCCTGTAGCATAACCTGTCGATATGAACAAGCACTTGTTGTTTGTATCCTTCAATCTCTACTTTATACCCAGCCACTCACTGTGGGTTTTTAAATTACAGATTCAGGAATTGATTAATGAAATAATAAAATACCAGATCAACTTACAACTCCTTTCAACCTAGCCCCCCATTCCATCTCCTGGTCTCCTGCAAAGTTCCACTTCCACGGCCGGGTGCCTGTCACGTTAATACTGTTCAGATCCACACCAGCTGCTCTTTTTTAAGGCTGCTGAGAAATTTGGATAATCAGATGCTCTGTTTCAGGGCCACTCACCACGCTTCCTGATAAATGCTAACAATAGTTCACTGTGTTCTTCCCTTACTAAATTCACTCCGCTTCTTGTCAACAGGGAAAGGTGTCACAAAAATGTACCTAATGCTGCTCACAGCCTTATTTAGCCAATGAATCCGAGTGCTCAGCTATGGGTTACGCTGACTCCTGCTTCTATTTGTAGCTACTTACAGCCGTGGCTTGCCTATCCACTCCTGCTGGGTCTCCTTTTAAAGATAGTCTAACGTGGAAGGGGACAAGAAACATCCTCTCACATTACCTAAGGTATTGTTCTGCTTAATAATCGAACATTAGGCATTAGACAAATATTTTTGGTAGGGAGGTCCTTTTCCTTATTTTCTCTTGCTAGCATTGTAACATCAATTCTAAGATATGCTAATTCACAGTTTGAGGTGAATATTTATCTTAATAAAATGCATATTTAGAAGTGTCCCTTTCCTCAAATTAATTCACATTTTATTCCACATAAGGAAGATACATTTTAGGAAATTAGAAGTAATATATTAGCATTTATTTTGGTAGCCACTGCACTAAAATCTTAGGAAACCATACCAAAAAAGACTAAAGTCCTAGGTTTGCTTAGCCAAATAAGTTTTAAAGCCAGCAGAATACATAAAATGAATATTTATTTTATTTCTGTACTTTTCTTCATAAAACTAATTTATTAATATAGAGAAGATGCTATTTTTAAATTTTTCTTATAGAAGATGCTATTTTTAACACCATAATCTGGCATCTTTTTTGAAGGCAAAATATAGCTTGGATTTTGATCTCTGCTATAATTCTTCTCTAACTGTGTACTCTAAGACCACCATCCTCTTGATGGACTGTACCATATTAGGTCTCAATAGAAGAGAAGACTAGAAAAGAAAAAACGGAAAAGCTCAGAAGCAATCTATGAATAGAAGTTGTTTCAATTCTTTGCAGAGTATTTGCTTTTTTGTAGTAAATAAAGCAAAAATGATCTTTGGACTCAATTGTGTGATATAAGCTAGTTTACTAGCAGGATAACACCAGCGTAACTACAATGGAATTCAAATTGGCTATTAAGTTATGCTCGTGTAGACAGTGGCAATATGTTAGACAACTGTGAAGAGAGAAGGAGGCATCGCCGACCGTCTGTGGCCCCAAACAGGCCACTTCCATATGCTCCCGAACGCCTGACAGCTTTGCAGCCCAAGTCCCACCTCCTTCTTGGCGACATCCATATGGCACCCACAGATTGGGAGCTTGCCTTGCTCAGACAGGCACAGTCTCACTTGGTGTTCTGTTGCACGGAGTATTTCTGAACACTGATTCATATTTTTACTGCAAAAATAAGATTATGAATACTAATTCGTCTATTTTCATCAAAAGAGATAATTATGGATCCTGATGATCTTGTATTTTAATTTTGTCGAAAGAAATTAGTTGTGTGCATTTTAACTGACATCAGACTGCTCGAAGGTAACGTCTATGCCTAACCTATTATGTCTGGGCATACGTTGAGTGGCTCACTGTGCAGCGAGGGGTCAGAAAACATAACTGGGCTGGAACATGATGCTTTGGATGTGATGTTCTCACATCTACATCACAGGGACAGTGTTCGATGGAGATGTCTTATACATACCAAGGAGAAATGTGAGCAAAGGAAAGGATGCTTGATTTCAATATTTCTTGGGGATGTGCTTATTTTATGTTGCAAATTTTAGGCCTTATGCATTCTTTTTTTGTTCATCGAGTATTTGTTGTTTTCAGACTTTTGAAACACTGACTACACCTGTTCTACTTGGCATGGATTTAACAGGCAGTGGTCATTATTTTCATTTCAACACAGAGGGAGACTAACCAAACTCTAAATTATGAATAGAGCTATTAGAGCACAGACCACTTTCTAAAAGGGGGTGTGCAAGAGGTAAATATTATTGGCACAAGAGATTACAAAGACGGATGTAGTCTTCTGCTACTAAGGAACATTTTGCTTAAAGAAGTTTCTCATTTCCTATGAAGCCTTTTTAAAAAACAGAAAGTCAGAACAGTGATACTTGGACAAATATTTACAATTTATGTAAGAAATAAAATCCTTAAGAAATATTCAACACAAACAAAATTGACATGTTAGCAAACTGAAAATACCTAAAAAAAAGTGGTTAAAAGAGATGGAATATGATATTTCAAGAATCAGAAAAAAAGGAAAACAATATTAGCGTCTTCTCTTAACTAAACTTCCTGAGTTAATAATTTATTTTGCATTTCTTTCTTTTTCTGAGAATTCATCAAGATCTGGATTTGAGATTGCTTCTAACATAGCTTCTTTGGAAAAATGTAAGGCACAGCAGAAACTTGGCATTTTTCTTTAGTCTATTCTCCTTGTTCTCTGCCTAAAGGCTTCCAGAAGGGTCTAAGAAACATTCCTTACACACTTCCCACCCCCATCGCATCTCTGCCCTCTCTCCATTGGGTGAGGCTTAATGACCTTGTTCCCCCTCTTGGCCCCTCACAGCCCTTGGTGGTGCTGGCTGTGGATCTTTCTATCAGTAAGTTCTATCTGCATCTCCTAGTTCCCAGAGTTCTGCTGTGATTGGTGGGGGTGGGGAGAAGAAAAAGAGGACAGGGAAAACAGAAGGGGTGGGGCTTCATCTCTGCCCGTTCCCATAGGCGTATGAAATATGCAGAAAAATATTAACCCAGGGGAAAAGGCAAGAACTTTTGAATTGATGCATCTAATCTTAGAGAAAAGTCAATACAGTAATAACTTAAAGAATTAGAATCTATAGTGAAAGGACTTGGAACTCCAATAGTTTTATCAACTGCCTATTAAAATATAAGAAACACTTCTAGAAGAAAATTATCTTGAGGCAAAGCTAATGTTAACAATCCCACCTCACACATTTTCATAAATACGAGCAAACATTATTGTCTATGTTCATGAGTGCCTATGAATAGAAGGAAAAAGGTTTGTCCCTTTAGGAGTAAGAAATTCCCAACTCTATCACAGAATTCAACTTGGATAGCACTCCAAACTTTTAGTTCATTTAAAACTTAACCATGATTTTCTCAGGAACTATTATTTATGCATATCATCCAATTATGCACTCAGCTCTGACTGTTTACACGAAAGTCTGTTTTTCTCTTATGGGGACTAATTATAACATGGTAACACCCAACTCAGGTATGAAATGCCACGAACAACTACACCCCAATATGATGTTGGGGCGCCTCGGGAAATGTGCACGGAATCATTTGCAGCAACCTCCATTAACTAGAAAAGGCTCGTACATGAATCACCCAAGTGACAGGTAAACTCTCCTTATTTTATTTTAAAAGTAATTAGTCTTATGAAGCCACAAGACCAGAACGGTGCTATTGTACTGCCTGTCGCCCTCTCCGATGAGCTGGTGACACCACCTGCTTTAATGAGCCCAGAATTTGCCATTATTGTCCTGCAGATTCAGAAAGGGTGGAAGTACCCTCTCCCTGGGCCCTGTGGGTGTGGTGCACACGGCCTGTCCTGTGAGCTAATGAGCTGAAGGAAGGAAAATCAGCACCAGCCAAACCCCGAGGTAACTAAATCTTCAGAAAAGACACATTCTGGCCACTGTGAGGGTTTTCTCCATCCCAGCTGATTAGGGAGGAAGTTTCTGAGGGAGGACAACTCACACAGGCCAGGCAGGGCAGAGGAGAGGAGCCGTGGCCACAGTGGACCCACCCATGGCTGTCAGCTGGGGCAAGTGGGCAGTGGGATGTGCCTGGCCCACAGGCACCTAAAGACTTGGTGGCCCCCCTAAAACTCTTACTCTTGGAGACTCTACTCCACAGCCCATCAGAAAAGCTGGAGGTGCAAAGGTGCCCGCAGGTTGAATTCCCCTGACTGACGTGGCCTACTAGTCCCCTGCTCCTCCTTCAGTCTCTGTAACCCTATGCAGAGTATTTACTGGAGCCCAGATAATCTAGATTTTTCTCAATTATTCATAAGATTTAGGCAAAACTGCACATTTTGGGGGGTGATGGATTGCTTAGATAAATTGCAGGCAAGGGATCAGTCCCAGACCTATTTGCTAGCAACCTCCCAGGTCAGCCTCGCTGACTACTTCTCATTTCCCTGTGAAAACCATCATTACAACCACATCTCTCTGAACTCTGAGAACAGAGAATCCTGAATGACAGTTGGTGGCAATTTATGTAACTTATTCTATTACTGTTGGCAGAATGTGGGAAAACATGAGAATGAAAATCTGAATCTATAACACACACACACGGATACATATGATACACGCACATATGCGGACGGTGCCAAAATGTGCACACATTTTAAGAAAGGAAAAAACCATATTAAAATTGTAATATTCAATATATACTGACCACAAAAGATAAAAAGAAGTCACGTTGAGCACCTCTTGTAATCCCAAAAGTCAAACGTGACTTGAATATTACAGATTTAATACAATTTTTCCCTTTCTAAAAATGGGTACACATCTTTGGGCATCCTCTGTATATGCACTGTATACACACACACACACACACACACGTGTATATGTAGCATGTATATATGTGCGTGTTTCATAGCAGCCTTGAGAGGGACTCAGAGACCATTCCCTGTAGGAACCTTTCCACTAAGAATCTCAGCTTTACTCCTTGGTCACTCATTCCTATAATAATTATCAACCAGTGGACGCAGGAGGCACCTGCCTCCCTCCCCTCTGCCTCTGCCTCCTTCTCAACCTCTCTTGGGTGCTGCTGTCAGTGGGGATGGCCCCACGTCTCCAGACCCCCCTTCCTTTCAGCTGTGTCTCTGTGTCCTATTCATGTCCCCATGTTGGCTCAGCTGTTCCCTCTGTCAGAAGTGCCTCCTGCCCTCCAAGCCCAGTCTCAGTCCACCTGCTGGGAATCCCCCATGAGGCCAGATTTTCCTCTGTGTGCCCCTAACTTCTGACTCAGGCTGGCCCCTGCTGTAGCCGGGAGACCGGTGCAGCTCCGTCTGCAGTACGCTTGGTTCCTACGCCTGACCACGCAGGGACTGTCCCGGCAGCTGAACATCCCCATTTCACTGACGTGGAAACGGAACTGCAACCACTGTGCAGCCCCACACCGCACTGGGGACGCGGCGGCCTGAGGCTTCCAAGTCTGCCTGGAAGCTTGTCCTGCTCCCTGCACGGGTGAGGGGCCTGTGACTATCCCCCTCAGGCACCTGGAGCTCTTGCTGTATATCTATTGATTTGACTGGCACAGGAGGAAGATGAGAAAGGTGTGGTCTTTGCCTAATTCCACCTCAGGCCAGAGGTCAGGAGGAGAATCCCTCCACAGGTGGTGGGTGTCTGAGGAGCCTCCCCTCTTCTCCTTCATGACGGGCTCTTACCGAAACGGGGATACGAATCTATACCGGTAGACAGCAGGACGCAGAAAACTACACTGTGAGCTGGTTAATATCCTGGTTCCTTTTAAAATTTATAAGAACTATTATGAATGATAAAATACATATACTTTGATGAAGTGAAAATGGGTTTGTGGCAATCCCTTTCTGTAAATTAAAAGTTTTCACTTTTTCTGTGTTAACTTTTTCTGTAATCCGGCTTTAAACATATTTTCCCATATGTTTCTGTCTCTTTAACTTTCCTTACAGTTATTTTCCACATCATCAGGTAAGAAATAATAAATGCCCCACATGAAATACTTGTATTGTGTGGAGCATGGGCACCACGGCCAGAGGAAGTCAAGGGCCGTGAAGGGCATCACAGGACCCCAACCACGAGACGCAAGTCGTGTTCTGCTGACCAGCCCAGTCCATGGGTCCTGGGAGCTGAGGTCGGACCTCGGCACAGGTGGACCCGGAAGGCAGGTGCAGGAGGTGTGCCCGTAGCCCAGAGCAGTGACTTACAGGAGCAGGGTGACTGACCATCCTGGATTGGCACCATAAGTCCTATGTCTGGGGAAACTTCTCAGTCCCAAGCATATTGGGACGGTTGGTCACTAAAACAAGGGCTATAAAACAATGTTAAAACTATTGGGGATTTCTAGAATTCTTGATTTGCCAATTGTCGTCAGGTGTCCTCACTTTGAACACTAAAAGGTTAAAATTTGACCTCCCTTAGAGAAAAGACTCTCGGTGCAGTTCTATCAATACATCTTGAATGCTGCTCATGAAATCCAATCCTTTCTCCTCTCCTACTCATGGCTGTGCGTTGTTCGGAAAGTATGCATGAACTGAGAAGTATGTGACATGTGCCCACGTTCATGCCCTTAGTGTTCAGAGTCCAAGGTTAGTTCTGTTGCCTTTGAGTGAGGTCATGCAAACGCTGTAGATTATGGAACCCAATGTCCTGTAGACCTTGGGACAGGGAGGGGTGTGTGTGTACACCACAGGGGGCAAAAGGGTCTCCTCTCGAAGAGGCACCAATGTCCCAGTTTCTGATTTTGTGCTGCAGGCGTTCTAGGGCACTCAGGCCTAGTGCTTTTCCTTTGCCATACTAAAAAAAAAAAAGATAGTTGCCTTCTGCTATTTCAATTTTTAAAAAATAAAACATTATTTATAGACTCAGACTGGCAACAGATAAAGATGAGGAAAGGATTCCTCTGACTGCCCATTTTTATAGAAGTAAATTCCTTCCTCTTTTGTCTGTCCAGCACCATATCTCCTATTACATTTTAAAATTAAGAAATGAATAATGTCACTCTCTAGTCTTTAAAGGTCAAATGTTTTGTACTTTTAGGCAAGTCTTGAAGAAAGATACATATACCACAATGCCATTAATACGTAAAATGTTCAAGACGTTCCCATACACCAGTGGTTCTCAACCTTCCTAATGCTGCGACCCACAGGTTGAGAACCACTGCTATATACAATGATACAGATCCACATCATGAATAATACACACATCTCCCTTGCGATGTGCACGCATATATCCATGTGCGTATACAGATATATACACGCATAAACACGTAGGCATGCACTTACACACCGCAGATATAAGAACCACGCAGAACAGTGATTATTTCTGGGGCAAAGTTAGAGGAGTAGTTCTGGGAGGAGTTCAAAGGAAGGCGGCCCTATCCTCAGTGACATTTCAATCTGGCCACATGCTTTATCCCACTTCCATCCTTCACCCCTCTTCTCCAAGGAAGCATTATGTGCCCAAGGGGTAGATAGTTAAGGGTGAGGCCTTCCGGGCTACTCTGCCTGGGTTTCTGGTCTGCAGTTTCAGAAGGACAGCAGGTGAAGGGAACTCCATTTTGATGCTACATCTCTAGACCTAAGCACACACAGATGGTGTTTTGTTTTTTTCTTTCTTTTATGCCTAAAGGTGATTTCAACATAGATTTGCACTCCCGGAGCAGCTGAAAGTACCAAAGTGTCCACAGAGAGAAATGATTAGCACTAGCAGAAAACTAGTTATGATTATACCCAAAGGGAAAATTTCTTACTGTGAAAAAAGTCAAAAGAAATTATCCTGAAGATTTTTGTTTCCAGATTTAAAAGGTCAGATTCTACTTCCTTTTTTCTGCTAAGTTTTCTCCCCTCTTCATCTTTCCTCTTTCAATTCTCTATCCCTCATCCATTTACCAACCATCTTCCTCCCTGTCTGCGTCCCGTCTACCCATCCGCCTCCCCACAGGCCTATCATCTACCCCTCAGGTCTCGTGCTGTGCAGCGGTGTGCTTGTTTATATCTGCCTCCATCTTCTCTTCCTTCTTTGCAGAACACAACAGGCGACCACATGATCGTTCAAGAAACTAGAGTCTCAAGATTCTATGTCAATGGTTCTAACGGTGACAGAAAGGCCACCTCACAGCTGGGCATTACTAAGGGCCAAGTACACTGTTATGCATTTTCACTGTTCTGCTTAACATCACCCCCACTCCTGCTGAAGTGGGATTCATCATTCCTATCTTGCATCTCTAAGTCTTAGAGAGCAGCCTTTTCAGTGTTGTATAGGGATGGGAGGTTACAGATAAAGGTCCAGGAAACCTTGGAGTAGATGAGTGCTGGGGAAAAGGGAGGGGAGGAGTCGAGGGTCACCTAGATCTGGGCTAAGCCAGGGAGTGAAGATGTCACTAGCAGAGAGCTCAGTCGTCAGGAGCTACAGGTGAGCTGTGGCCTCAGTGTGCTGGTGACATGTGGACCTGGGACGTCCCTGACTCTGTGTTGTAAGTGAACCCCTCATTTGATTTCTACAACAATACAACAACCCTTGAGGAAAATGCTGATTTCAATTTGGGACTTGTTCCTTTTCCTGTGGCCACAAGACAAGCCAGGGGAAATGTGTGGCCGGCACCTAGCAGGGACCAGACATGTGGGAAATCTCTCAAATCTAGGCTCCTCTGAGAGAGAAGGGAGAGGAGCTGGCCCTGTGGGGAGCAGAAGGAAGGAGGGGGGACAGGGAAGGTTGCCCTGCTGCGAGAGGCCTCTTAGAAGCCACTGCGAGACAAAGTCATTGGCAACGTCAAAGAAAGGAGAGGTGGTGAAGGACGTCAGAAATTTCAGTCCGATAAAACGAAAGCCAGGACTCTCTGAGAGGGCGATTTTAGAGCTGTAGTGGGAATGGAACTTTCAGGAGGAAAATGGTGTGATTACATGGAGAGGAAATGGTGTCCTCAAGCCTAGAACTTCCATCTCTGGGCAGGGCAGGGAAGGAAGCATGGCAAGGCTGCAGAGCGGCAGGAGGGTGGGCGGGGAGGGCGGAGCGTGAGTGGGACCCCTTACTGCCTGTATTGTTAGATGTTTCTAAAGCATATTTCCAGGAAATTGGGGAACTATTTTGTGGTTAGAAAAGGAAGTTCCATGGAATTGAGAACGCTGTATTGTGAGGACACGTGGAGAGGAGGAAGGGGGCTGTCCAACACCCTTCTTCTGGACATGTCGTAACAGGTCATGGCCAAGTTTGTGATGAGAGTAGGTCAAAATCAGGAGGCGACTTGGCAGTGTGGTTGGTGGCAAATGTAGTTGGATTTTTCTTCAGCACCACTCTCGTTGGATTCAATGCTTTGAGATTAGATTGAGATTTAAGGAATTATAAAGGAAGTAAACAGACAACAGAACTCACAGTCCACTGTAAGGGGAAATGAGGATCATCTGTATGTGCGGAGAGGCCCAGCATACCCACGAGGCTCTGCTGTTGTGCACAGAGATTCCTTCCATTGTCTCTGTTTCCACCTTTAGAAACTCTGCCTTGTGGAACACAGCTCGAGTGGAGGCCAACAAACGTAGGCCCTGGAGGTCAACTTCACATCTAGGGTTCAGGTGGAGAGGACCCGTCCCCAGCGGGAGGAGAGTGGCAGGAGTGCTGTTCTGCAAGCCTGTGGAAACACCTGGAAGAGCCCTGAACGTCTGGTGCCTGAAAATGTGTTGATGACCCAAAAAGAAGGTTGAGGAGAAAGGAGGTGACAGGGAGCAGAGAGGAGGGAAGGACAAGGACGCTGAAGGGCAGTGGCGAGCCCACAGGCAGCTTCATTCCCGCGGGCTGAGCAGGCCTGCACACTCTCCAAGTTCTCGGACATTGACGCCTTAACAAATAGGCTGTTTGGGTGAGTGGAGCAAACTCAGTTGCCCCTTCAGCGCAGGTGTGCCACTGCGACGTCAAACAGTGCGCAGATGCCACCTCTGCTCCACTCTCAGGAGCTCTGTTGGGCAGGTGATGGAAGGTGCATGTGGCTACAAGCGTCCAAACCAGACGACTGCCAGCCTAGAGGTGCCAAGGAGCTTCCTGCTTCGGGAAAGACGGGGAGATGGAACTAAAGAAATCAGGAAAGATATGCAGGAGGGAAGAGAGGAGGAAGAGAAGACAAAGGGAGAGGGGAGGAGGGAGGCTGAGGGAAGAACACAAGAGAGGGAGAGATTCAGAGGAAGAACTGAGACTAAGTTCCGGGACTTCAACAGAAAAAAAACCCCAAAACTCCACAGACCACAGGGACACTGGCTATGAAATCTCTCTTCTGTGGGAGCCCAGAGCCTAGGACTTACAAAGGAACGCGTGATTAGATGCAGAATCTCTGTCACAGATGGCCTTATTTGTTGTCAGATAGGATTAATATTAAGAAATGGTTTCCTAAGCCAACGTGGATTTGAAAACTTACTGATTTTATATTTTTTCCAACACGTTTAAAATATACACTACATTTATTGAAATGCTTTTAGGAATACTTTCAAACTATGATGTGCCGGTACAGTTTTAAACTTTGAATATGAAAACTTTAGAAAACTATCTTTGAGGAAAAGTCATTGAATCCAATGCTACAAAATTAAAAAAAAAAAATGAAACTCTTCCACTAAAATCCAGGGTCCCTATCTTCCCTGTGATTCCTCTCCGTTCTTAGGAAGACTGTGGCACTGTAGGCTGCCGATACGTTACTTGGATTCTTATGAATCGCCCTCTCAGTATTCCTGATCTGATAGCCACTGGGAGGGATTGCCTACTTGGCAGTTTTCTACACTTGATAAGAGAATTTATGGCAATATAAGTGAATAATGGTAAAAATACTAACTCTGACCTTAACTTTCACATGTCTTAAAAGGTTAAAATCAGCTCTCACAAACAAATTTACAACAAAACTAAAGATTTTCCTCTGGACATCTTAAGAATGACACATTTTCACTCCCTCAGTCTAAATGAGGCCTCATAGAAATTATTAGAGCACAAAATGTATTTCTAATGATTTGACATTCAAAGAATATAAAGTAGAACAGGAACACTTTTTTGTTGAGGCCGGGCTTGGTGGCTCATATCTGTAAAGCTGCCACTCTGGGGAATAGAGGCAGTGGGTGGCTTTAGCTCAGGAGTCTGAGATCAGCCTGAGCAAAAGCAAGACCCCGTCTCTACCAAAAATAGAAAGATTAGCTGGGTGTCCTGGTGAGTGCCTATAGTCCCAGCTACTCAGGAGCAGGAGTTTGAGGTTGCTGTGAGCTAAGACATCACGGGCAACAGAATGAGACTCTGTACCCAAACAGAAAACAAAAACCTTTTTGTTGACTCCAGCTTATAAAATAAATACTTCAGAATTACCCTGAAGTTACATGCCATTATGTCTGAAATTTTTATTTTTGTTTCTTTGTTATAAATCTTCATTTGAATTAAAGCCTTCAAATGTCTGTATCAAGTAACATATTGTAATTCTGAAACCAAGAACAACAAAGCATTATTATTTATTAGGTTTAAAAAAAAACAAGGCTTTTATCTTTCATAGGCCTTGGGATCAGGTTTATGAATTATAGAATAGTAATAAGTCTGAGGCATTTGGAAAAATGGAGATCCCAGGAGTAGAGAAGTGTGTTAGATCTTTTCTATGCAGGAAATCTAGTGACGGCCACCTGCTGCAGAAAGTTACAGATGTCTGCACCTGTCTGACTCCTGCCAAATGCTCCCAGCACACCGTCCTGGGAGCCAACAGCCATAACCATCTCCCTCCAAAGTGCAAACATACAAAACTAAAACATACTTTCATTAAGTCTAAGTAGATTTCCAAGTAAGCCACATGCATTGGAGAAATCTAGCTGTGTATGCTGTAATAAAAATGTATTTAAAAAGAAAAAAAAAACCTTAATTCACGCTCATCTTGGGACACACATAGCAAAGTTTGAATGTTTAAAAACAGGGCAATAGACATTTTTATGGTTGATAACAAAGTACGAGTCTGTATAGGGGGAAAAAATCATTAAATGTTTGACAAAAGAGCTGTGATAAGAGATAAAGAATGCAGCATTCACTGTCTCGAGAACGAGAGGGGGAGATACAGCTTGTCCCGGAGCCCACATTTTCAACTATGTGTGCTATGATTACAGTTATAAACAACGGGTACTGTGTCGGTGCAGAGAAAAACAAACAATAGGTCTTTCTCTGGAAGTATCTGTAGGAAGAACATACAAATTAGTCAACAAGGGAACTGAAATAATCCTTGCATTCTTTGTAAAAATAATACTTTAAGGTTCATTTGCAAGAATGTTGGTATTCTTTCCACTGTGTGTGTCTTATTATCCTTCATTCACTATAGAATTTTTCCCAGCTTGCACCTGGCTTGACCAGCAGTCAGCTGGCTTCTGAGGGTCTCCCCTATTTCATTCCCACCACCCTCCAGAGACTCTGTAAGACAGCTGCACAACTGTGCTTTCTTTAGTTATAAAAGCAAGCTTGTGACATCCTTTGCTCGATTCAGTTAAGAACTGAATTAATTGAAATCAATTCCACAGCTACTTTCCTGTGCTTGCCTGTGGCAGGAGCTGCTGGTCTGGGAGGGGATTGGGGAGCGAGGAGTCGGACGCAGCCTTCAGGGAGCTTACACTCTACTTTGGGGGCATGAGAAAGTGTAACACAGACCAGGTGGAGTGTGTGTTTCCTCAGAGAGGCGATCCTGAAATGTTAAGTTGGTTCAGAGGCTGAGAGACGGGTGGAAATGTCCTAAATTAGAGATTCCGGGTAACCCTGGAGCACAGGGATTCACGGCCGGAGGTGGGAGGGAAGAGAAGGTGGCAGAGGAAAGGCCCGGGCACAGAGGTGTGCACTGAGGGTGGTCCCCAGGACCATCATTCTCATGAAATGGAGCCCAAGGGGCCCACCCAAGAATGAGATCCTGTGAGTCTTCACAGGCTCTTACGGGCAAAGGATGGCCTCATGGAATCCTAGTGCCCAGAGAGGGTCAGGAGCAATCTCTCTAACATGCCAAAGACATGAAAAAGGTGCTCCCATTTTGGGCTGTTCTCCTGGACTAAGGGCTGATTAATCACCTTTTCTAGCTTGAATTTGAGTAATATTTTGTTTTAAAGCCATTAAAATGATAGTATGTAAGTCATATTTAAAGTTTGGTGTCCTAATAGATATTCAATAAGGAATTTCTGGCTGGGGTTGTTTCAGGAGCAAAGTCATCCCTGAGATGGTTTGGGTGGTAAATAGTTCACGTGAGCAGAGCACATGGGTACTAGATCAGCATCCTTGGAGTGGTTGTGAGGTCAGACAGTGAATTAAGTTCACAGATTCATCCTAGAAAAAGTGCTACACACCCCAGGGCTGAATATCACCATGCTCACCTTCAAAGTGCCCCATTCAGAAGCTACACGCTGATGCCAGGAGCCAGTCCACCCGCCAAAGCAATTTTTCTCAAACTTAATTGTCAGACCTTGTACAACCGCTCTGATGTCTGTTCTAGAAAAAGAGTTCCAAAATTGCTTTGAAGGGTGGACTGGGCGCTGGCGTGAGTGCACAGCCTCCCGAGGGGGCTCTTTGCAGGTGGCCATAGTGATAGTCAGCACTGGGGTATGGAGCACGTTTTCTACAATGAGTTCATGAACTTAATTGTCCGTCCTCTGTAGGCATCACTAGCAGCAAACAAAATAGGTTGGAGATAATCAGTGAGAAAAGATTAAGATGTTTCTGACGTTGTCTTTTCGAGTGGGCTTACGGAACACTGAAGTGGAACCCTACGCTTTTGCCCACTTCTATTTCTGGGCTGGGAAGTTTTACTGGGGTGCCAAACTGACGGCAAGAGATTGTTCTCGTGAACTTTTATTCTTATAAATACTTTGACCATTGCAGTCCAGTCAGAAGAAAAGTAGAAGATAGATTATTTTTACTGTTTCTAAGAAAAGAAATCTAAATTTCACAAGAAAGCACATTCTTTACAGTCCCTGGTGCTGCCTGGCAGGGCTATTAGGCCACTTTCAGGCAGATACTCGACCTTCAGAGTTTAGGTCACTTTCAGGCAGATACTCGACCTTCAGAGTCCCCTCAGTGCATTGAGCTCCTTGTGCCCCAACCAGGATTTTTGCTCTAGAAACCATGGGTCCCAACATCTGGCTCGGGGCCGGCTATCACTATGACCATGCTTGTGAAGGACAGAGGCAGGTGTTGGAGACTTCACATTTAGTTTGGGGATGTTCATGTCTTCACTTGCAATTCCATTTATGCTGTATGGAGGCAAGTTTTCTGGCTCCTCACAGGACACTAATGAGTCGTTGCTAGTGAGGTTTACAGATAAGAACTTTTGGTTAGGATGAGAATCAGGTGCCACGTGGCCCCAGTCGATGCTTAAGACTTGTATTAGAAACCCGCTTTCTCCTTTTGGGTTGACCTTATCTCCTGGCAGTGAGGTCTCCGACTTTTAGATTCTGCTCAGTCTACCTCTATAGATGAGTTTTACTGCTTTTATGGTGTTACGGGATCTCACTTATAGACATAAGTGACAGCCCCCCCCCTGAGGTCTGACCGGGCCAGCATGAACTGAGCAGCAACAAACAGCTTGCCTCGGTGACCAGCACGTCCACATTTACATAAACACAGGACAGAGAATGCAGCCCTTGTCCATCCTGGGGACCAGGCATGTGGCGTGTGGAGTGGCTGACCATTGACTGCTGCTGAAGGCTGACAGCTGCACCTAGACACCCTTCCACAGAACTCACTCTTTCTCCTCCCAGAGAAGCCCCAGGGGAGTTAGCTGGTTGGGGCTCGACGTAGCATTTTCTAATAGAAAATGAAATGGAATGTGTTGCCGTTTTGTGTTGAAAGGGAACACGGGAGGGACTAGTAATCTGTAAACTAAAAGTTGATTGAAGCACTTGCCACAACCAATAATGACATTCAGGCTTTGCAGGGATCAGATCATAAGTAAGCAGAAATAAAACCTCTCGTTCCCCTTCATTATTCTCCAATATATTATGAAATAAATGCCCATCTGTGATAGATAATTCTTCTTTTCCATTTCTCTATAAGAAAATTTCAAAACACTATGCTAACAACAATGGCTGGAATTGAACTGCCTAAACCCAGAATTAGTCATTACAGCTATTATATTCTGCATTTGTGAGCAAGCTCTCATCAGTTCATCTCACGCCTGACTTTTCTTGAACAAAATGATGTTGTACATAGTAGTGGTACAGATGATGCTCCCTTTGATTGTACAAAAGGGCTTTATACATAAATTATAAATCTCCACTTTAATTTGTTTTGGCAAAATCATTCCCTAACCATTTCACCATTCCCCAGACATCTTTGACATTTCTAACAATTAGCCTCTCATGTCTTGTTAGGCTAAAAGGGCACGGTCTCTATTGGATCACAGGAAAGCATGTTGATCACTTAGAAGATGAATAAAGATGTAAAAGATGTTTTTCAAGTTCTAGCACACATTCCTTTCCTAGTACATATCTACAGATGAGCAGCACTGGGGGATCTTGAACCTGTGCTTGCTTTGTATAAAGGAATCCTTTCCCACTATGAACACGATCTACATCAGTGGTTCTCAACCTTCCTAATGCCGCAGCCCTTTAACATGGTTTCTGTGGGTCACGACCCACAGGTTGAGAACCATTGATCTAGATGGACAATGTGACTATTTTTCAGATCTCGAGCACAATACATCATGCAAAGCCAGACATGAACTAAATGGCTGTCACAACTACTGAGCCACTTTAAGTGCAGATGACGTAACAAAAATGAAACTAGACAAAGCGTGTGAGAGGCCACGCAAAGAAGATGGACAGGCTGCCCTCGGGAGCCGCAGAGTCAGAGAGCCTTCACCTTTCCAGGCTGAAGATGACCTTCTCACTCATAGGCCACACCCTGTTGTGACCCCTATTTTCCAAGACAGGAGCCTTCAGACCTGAGATTAGTGGCCTGATTCTCACAAAAGAGAGGGTGGATTCACGAATGGCACCGAATTAGTATTTTAACAAAGTTGCCTCTAAGACAATATATTAGATTTTCTACTGTGGCTTGGGGGGAGGGTTAAATGAATTTAGAGTTATCAATCAATCATTTTGATCAAGCCCAAGATTTTAGCATTGACTGTCATCAAAAAAATGATACAGTAACAAATCAATTCAACACCGACTAAACATTTGGTAAATGCTTACTATGGACATGCCAAAGGCAGTAATTACTTGGGAGAGCTTTTCCTGTGCACATAACTCCATGTAGGAAAAGATATTCACATAAATACAACTTCAATATAGCTGAAAAATGACGACGAGCCATAAGAAACCAATATTTTAAGTGGTCTTTCAAAGAAATGCGATCATGATGAGGCTTTTTGTGCTCACTCATCATTTGTTTGCCATCTTATTAAAGAGCAGACACTTATTATGCTTTAGTGTGAGTCGTGCACTAGGCCCTGGGAAGGTAGAGGTGACTGGGAGAAGGCGCCTCCCTTTGAGAAGGTGCCTCCCTGGGAGAAGGTGTCCCCAAGGAGCTCCCCACATAGTAATGGAAGCAGCCCCTGGACGGGCCCTGGAACAGAACATGCTAAGTGCCAGGCAGAGGTGCCATGTTCTGCTCCACTGTCAGCATCTCGGGCAGGCACTGCTGACAAGTGGCATGCCGGCACTCCCCCCCCCCCAGAGGGAATCTTCCAGATCTGGGAAAAGGAGGAGGGCTTCAGTAAGTCGTGGAGACATGAGAATCTACTTTTTTGTGTGGGAAACCCAACAACTGAAAAGAGGGTGGAACAGGAAAAGTGGGACTAGGAATCCAACAGGGCCTTTGCATTCTGCCAGCAAGGAGGAGTTAGCAATGCAGCACAGGCCTGAGCTCCCTGTGAGGCACGTTCCCAACAGGGTGGTGGGCTCCCAGGTAGGAGGCCTCTTCAGTAGGCAAGAGAGGCCTGGAGCCAGGTGGCGGCCACAGCAGGAGGAGAGACCGAGCCAGGTGACTGGGCGGGGGCCGTGAGGGTGAGGACGACACTGAAGTTCTGGCACAGGGGACACACTGAGCAGATAGGAGGAAAGGATACGGGAAGCCATGATTCCAGTTTTGGCCATACTGAGTTTAAGGTATCTAAAATATAGTTGGAAACCTGAATTTGGGGTTGAGGAAAGAATAGACTTTATGAAAAGTGGATTGGGGGGGCCACTGGCATGGGAGTGCAGTGCGTGGAGCTCAGGGGCTGGGAGAATCCTTGCTGCAGAGCAGGAGGGAGGTGGGGTGTGCAAGTCAGGGCAAAGGAGAGGGGAGCTGAGGGCACGGAGTCCGCAGAGGAGAGGTTGACACTCCCAGGAGTCATGCCCAGTAATAACCACGTACGTTCTCATCAGGTACACAGGGGTGGGGAGGACTCACGTGGCTGCACACTAATTGCTTGTGCCCATCTGGAGCACAGTGGCCTCTGCAGATGGGGCCTCAGAGTGGGGGTCAGTAATTATTGGCTGAGTTGGATTATAGCAGACTGAACTGAAGCAACGGAGTGTCGTTTTGTAGCCCATGGTGTGGGTGTGGGAGTGGAGTCGCCCAAAGGAATAGTTTGAGATGTCAGCTGCATGTGATGGCCTCCATGGGACCAGGAGACAGGCTGTGTCCAGGGGAGAGCTGCTAGAAGTGGGCCAAGGGGATGCAGACCCCAACTGCATAGTAAATACACAAGAATATAAATAAGCACAGAAGACAGTAAGATCTGACTGGGCTGTAGCTCAGCAAAACAGATCTTGCCACCACAGCAGCTCCACACTGAGAGAAGTGGAGAGTTTGGAATTGCAAACAATGAGAGTGTGTGCGTGTGCGTGTGTGTGTGCATGTCAAGGAGCACGGGGAGAATTCCCTAGTCCTCTGAGGGGATCTGAGTGGAGACAGTTTGAATGTTGCTTTCCAATTCCTCTTTGCCCAGCTCAGGGCCTGGGGCCACTGGGTTAGGCAGGAGTCACCCCGGGGCTCCACGCTGAGAGGAAGAGGGTCTGAGAGCTTGCAGAGAGGGGGAAACACAACCAGACCTCGCAGTCAGGCAGCCCATTCGGAGGACTCCAGAAGGTCACAGGAGCTCACATCTCAGAGGGTGCAGTGCCTGCCAGCTGAGAGGGCCGGCAGAACGGCCCAGTCACCACTTAGGAAGCCTGTGTCCTGTGCCCTGGCCTGAAACAGGCCCCGCACCCCCTCCCTGCCCAGGAGGGCTTGGACTACATGGAGACAGCTCCAAAGTGGGGAGGAGACAGCAGGGAAGTAGCTTTAAACCTGAGCGACACCCAGTTCTCTGCAGAGTGGACTGAGAGGCAGGCTGATGGCCTTGCTAGGCAGGCTGGGAACGCAGTCAGGAAATTAGACTGAGATATGTACAATAAAGAGCATTCACTTTTGCCCTCCGACCATGAAGCTGCAAAGTTCTTTCCCAGCACACACGGCAAGGAAGCTGAGGCAGTTGCTTTGCGTTTCCTGTGGGATTGACGATGTGTTTGTTTCCTCCACGGTGGCACCCCGGCTACTGGCAGGGAAACTGCAGAGAGGCCACCAGTTTCTGCGTGGGCCCAACCTGCTCTTCTTCTTAAGGAATTCTTTGATCATCAAATAGTTTTCTAAAATCTGGCTTGTATCTGTGCTGTGAAACACACCAATTGTTAAAGTAACAGCACAGAACATTGTTGAGCCCTGTTAATTGGAAAACTCTAGATTTCCTATGACTCTGGAGTACCCTGGAGATCAGTTGTAGGTATCCCAGTAAAAAGGATCCATGTCACAGGAATGATGCGGCTTGTTTTATAACAGGGTCCCCCCATCTCTCTCTTTCAGTTTCATTTTCTATTACAATCCAGGCTTATTCTGGCCAATTGCTCCCACTTACTTTGTTTCAGGAAAAATTAAGTGTGACAAGTCCCAGGGTGGGTTCCTTCCCCCTTCCTCGTTCTCTTTTCCATGGTTCTATGGGCTGAGCTGCCGTATGGCTAAAATCCCTTCACCATCACTAGTGACAGACGGCACTGCTTGTGGCTGCCTTATAGACAGCCGCGTGCTAAATTAATTACTTTGTTGGTTTTTGCAAATCTCATTGTCTTTCTGGCCTTGGTCTTCCTGGCCTTGCAAATATCATGCCGTGAAAGAAAAACAAATCTTCCGTGAGCTGAACTAACTCCCACTTCTTGCCCTGTTTCCATTTGCCCACCCGGTTTCTGAGTGTAACCGAATTGTTCTCTTCTCCTCGTTCCCACACACGGGGTACTTGCTGTGGGTCCTGCAGGGCCGCCCTTTTCAGGAACGGCCAGCTTCTGTCCCTCCTGCGCCCCAGGCGCCTCTGCAGAGGTTTCTTTATTAATGCCTGGAGTCGGCAGAGCCGTGCTCCCTGCTCTTGCCGACCTTTCTTACTCAGGGTGGGGGAGCAGAACAGTAACGTGAGGCTCTGAGTCAGCTCCTCTCCATCAGACGGATATTTTTAGGAACTATAGTTATTTGTTTCCTGAGGAGAGTTTGGGAAGTCATGGCCTCTGTACTGCTTAGAACAATCAGAGGCATTACACCCTGAGTGGTCAGTGAGAATAAAACCTTTTTAAACGTATGCTTCCTTTTCCTGTGTGGGATAATCAAAGCTATGCACAATGCTTAGTGAAATGTAATGTTGAATAGATCCACCGTTACTTAGGCCCTGCACTTTCTAACAGTTTTCATTATAGCTTGACACTTGAAACTTCACCATCATTTGTCATGGCCACATAAGACGGATCCAGGATGGCCCTGTCTGACCATAGCCAAGGTGTGCACAGACGCGGCGTAACCTGTAGCATTAAGGAAACATTTATGTACAGGACTTACCAGACACTTAAGTAGACTGAAATCGAATGAGAAATGCTACTTTAGAACTTGCAATTACTCTGTGTTCTATTATCTATGAGTCCTGCACATTAGTACCAGGGTAAATTTCTTAAGGAACCAAGCACAAAGAGCTAAATTTGCACATTGATTTTCGTCTTTTTATCTGTAGCTTAAGGCTAATTTAAAAGGATGGTGAGGAAATTCTATTTTCAACTGGCTGAAGTTCAATAAGAATATAATAAAACACTGTTATAGCAAACTCTTTCACAGTGAAATCTTGGCAAAGCTGAATCTAATTCCTTTCAGTGTGCTCCAATACAGCCAAAATACTGTTCCAGTGAGTAAGACACCCATTAGAGTGACAAATTTCCTATAGCACAAGGAATTTTCCATATTTTATTTTAAAGCAAATCAGCATTGCATTGCTTTGAATTAAGAATGGAAAAAGGAAATATTTTATAGTAAAATCAATAAAAGACATAGTTCATTAAAGCTATAGTTTTTATGATAAGCCTGTACTTTCCTAATTATAGAAGCATATTTCATCATCTTATATGTAAGAAATTTCTTTAATTATTATTGTGGTGAGAGCTTTAAAATTCTTTAGTAAAGCATACCGATCAGCTTAAAAACCCTGATGAAAAGAGTATGTGTATGACAGATATCTGTATGTATGCGTCAAGGATGCGAAGTTTTACAGTTATGTTTCTTTTTCTTTCCTTTTTCTTCTTTTTTTTTTTTTGATCCTTAATCCTTCCAGCCAGGCTGGACTTTAAGTGTGCTGATTCCCACTGATGGGAATTGCTGAGAAGAGCTTTGGAGAGATTCAAGACAAGGTTCTTAAAATCAGGAGTGTCACACACTCCCCATGTATTTTATGCTACACTCCCTGTTCATCTTCCTAAAATACTGAGTTTGGGCATATTATGCCCTACAAGTTTCCAATGATTTCTCATCATCTCGTCCTTGAGAGAAAGTAGGAATAAAAGCAATGAAACTCTGATCTAATCTATGAGGCAAAGTCAATCCTTTTAAGCCTGGACTTTCCACCCTTCAGTGCCCTGCAGATTCCCAGAGTGTTCTCCTGGTCCTGTCTCTCTACTTGTCCTCTGGATGCTCTCCCAGAGCCAGTGGTCCTACTCATGCCACCGTGACACACCAGGGGAATGTCCACCTTCTCCCCTTCTCAGGACAGTCTCCTGATCTCAGATGCCTTCCATCCTCCTTCATTCATTCACACTTCACTTGCTGAACAAGTACTTACTGGTCACACACTTTGGACCAGCCACATGGTTTCATGGCTGCATCCTCTAAACTATTTAAATTTTATCCATTTTTAAAGAAATGTTTCTTCCATGATCCTTCCTTAGATACTAAGGACCAGCAGAATCTGCCCCTCCCAGTCTCACAACACTGACTCATCTACTCTTCTGGTCTTAGAGCAGCGGTTCTCAACCTGTAGGTCACGACCTCTCTTTAACAATGAAAATACATTGCGGCATTAGGAAGGTTGAGAACCACTGACTTACAGTAAAAATCATCAAAATAAGAGTGCACTCTGAAAATTACAGCTTCTGTGGCCTCCAACAATCATGACCTGCAAGTTTCAATTGCCTTGTCTACCAAATAGGGAAATATTCACATCTCAAGATTATTTGTGATGATTAAAGGAGATAATATAGGTAAAAGTTCTAAGTGCTATAAGAATTACTGTTTTACAATTATGTCAATGTTTGCTTTTTTTTTTTTTTTTGAGACAGAGCCTCAAGCTGTCACCCTGGGTAGAGTGCTGTGGCATCACAGCTCACAGCAATCTCCAACTCCTGGGCTCAAGCGAGTCTCCTGCCTCCGCCTCCCAAGTAGCTGGGACCACAGCTGCCCGCCATAACACTTGGCTATTTTTTGGTTGCAGCCATCGTTGTTTGGCAGGCCTGGGCTGGATTTGAACCCGCCAGCTCAGGTGTATGTGGCTGGCGCCTTAGCTGCTTGAGCCATAGGCGCCGAGCCTATGTCAATGTTTGAATGTCCAATTTCTAAACTTTCTTAGTTAAAGACTGGATATTTTTCTTTCTAATGAAACTTGTAAATGTTAAGAGACCCACACTAAAGGCAGATACTGCATTAAACACCAGAGTCTCCCCGTGGATCTGTCATAACTCTAGTGGTTGCTTCAGCAACACAGAAATCAGTGGTGGTTATTATCAATATTAGTAAGATCATGACTCACCAATAGTTTTGTCTGGGTTTATTTTGGAGGGAGAATATTCCAAAGACCAAGCTTTTTTGTGTTTTCATTGAGAACTAGAATAAATTCAAACAAACTATCCATTTAAGCAAAGCCATGACATGCTAGAAATTTCTTCAGTAATGTTCGTCTATGAGCTGATACTATGAACACAAATTTTCAGATGGGGCCAGGAAAATTACTTAACTCCCCAGTGGGAAGCAGTGGGGTCTGTAAAGAGAGAGAATCAGTGGCGGTTTCACTATCCAAACAAAGAGCCCAGAAGAGTCTCTCCTTTTCCACTGAAAAGATGAAAAGAATTAAGTAGGTTAAACCTTAAGAATAAGGTAACCTATTTGAGTTGAAATTTGACCAAGAATCCTTAAATCTTACCTAAGAGCAATAAAGCCATGGGGATCAGAAGAGATTAGAAACTTGGTTTCGGGCCTCACCCCAAAGCACAACTGCGCACCACCCAGCGCTCTGAATGGCATCTGGGGGCACTGTCTCCTGAGCCAGCAACTCGAGACAGCGCAGCACCTCCGGGGCCTGGAAACCTTCCCCCTGTCCTACCAGGGGAAGCTCGGGTTATGATGGTATATCAGTGCTCTTTCCCAGTGAGTTCCAAACACATTTGTAGTACCTGAATGGTTAATGACAAGAAAAAAACCCCAAACAGTAGGAGGTCACTGTTCTAATAATGAAACTCTGCTGTTCAGTTTGTAAAACAACAAAAATATATCTAAAAAAGTCTGGAGATGTATGTATATGTATATTTTTGCCACCTCAGGTAAATAATCTCTGATTCTCTCTCCCCCACACATGAGGGTACATTTCAAAGGACAAGTTCTCTGGGGTGGACTTGTCTCCAGGACGGGGAGAGGGAGGACCCTGGCATGAGCCACAGAGACTGGGAACAAGTTCACAGTGTTCCTCTCTGGGGACCACAGAAGAATGGAGAATTGGCTCTTTCATCTCCGGCCTCTGCTCTGCTTTGGCCGCCCCTGAGCCTCTGCTGTCCCCAAGCGGCCGTCTGGATCACCAAGGTGGCCCCAGAGAGGCTGAGTGTGTAGGTCAAAGTGCTCCCATGGTTCTGTTTAAGAAGGTGCACATGCACCGTTTAACCCTTCATTGACAAAACGGCTTGCAGGTGGTCAGGTGAGCATGGTTCGGGCAGCCTGTTCAGGGTCTCTGAGACCGTCCTGTCCCACACAGGTGCCTCAGCAGCCGACTATGGGATTCATGCTGCTGTGACTTCAGGGGAAGGCTGTTAACCTGATGTTAACCTAAGTAGTCAGAGAGACAGTTCTGAATGTGAAGTATCTGGGTTCACACCCTGGTGCTATTATGTGGAATCTGAGTGACCTGGGTGAATGCTGTAACTCCTTGGAAACCCAGCATTCAAATATATAAAATGAGAATTGAAATACCAGTCAGGTAAATACACACAGCACTTGGCACGTGTTATGCCGTGATAGGCAGCATTTGTTCTTAATAATTTGTGGGTAATTTTTGAGAAAACAGAAGTAAAATCTGACGTTTCACATTTTTTTCTTTTTTTGAGACGGGGTCTTACTCTGTCATCATCAGAAAAGTGCGGTGGAGTCAAAGCTCACAGCAACCTCAAGTGATCCTCTTGCCTCTGCCTCATGAGTAGCTGGGACTACAGGCGCCCACCACAATACCCGGCTAGTTTTTCTATTTTTAGTAGAGACAGGTCTCACTCTTGCTCAGGCTGGTTTTGAACTCCTGATCTCAGGTGATCCACCTGCCTTAGCCTCCCAGAGTGCAGGATGACAGGTTTTTTGCACATTTTCAACCTAAAGAAACATTGCTTTTTGGCTTTTATGTGTTTGAAGAACCAAATAAATTGTTTATAAGAATAGAAGCATTGGCTTGGTACCTGTGGCTCAAGTGGCTGAGGCGCCAGCCACATACACCTCAGCTGGCAGGTTCAAATCCAGCCCAGGCGCGCCAAACAACGATGGCTGCAACCAAAAATAGCTGGGCATTGTGGCGGGCGCCTGTAGTCCCAGCTACTTGGGAGGCGGAGGTAGGAGACTTGCTTGAGCCCAGGAGTTGGAGGTTGCTGTGAGCTGTGATGCCATGGCACTCTACCCAGGGGAATAGCTTGAGG
>NW_003852451.1:5027444-5055201 GCF_000181295.1 Otolemur garnettii
AAAAAAAAAAAAAAAAAAAAAGAATAGAGGCATTAAACTACTTTTTGGTGAACATATAAAGAAATCTCTCTTACAAACCAATGAAACTTTTTAGCAGTAATTTCTATGATCTATTCATTACCAGTATCATGATAATTTATGTAACAGCCAATGCAAATACTTTATTCAGTATGGAGTACAAAAGTTATTGTCATTATTTAGAAGAAAATCTTGTGTAGGCTTCATGATATTTTAACCAGTACACTTGTCAATAAACCCAAGCACGGTCTTCTCCAAATGGAGAAAACTATTCATCTTCACACATTTCTCAGTTTCCAGAAAGTCAGTTTTCAGAAAGTGACTCACTCAGCTTTCCACTGGGGAAAGAGGCGTGTCCATGGAACGGGTAGCAAAAATGAAATCTTGGGCAAAAACCTAAATCGCTTAAACAGGGACACAGGTCAGATGGCAGAACAGGTTAAAAATATGTGAAAACGAGAGCACAACAAAAGTTAAGTATGGCCTGGGAAAGATCACAGCGGTCAGGGCTGGAAAGTGGGTAATGCCACCTCTAGAAAGACCTCCTGAAGTCAGCGTAGCCACTGGCTACCTGGAGTAAGCCACACCAGCTGTGCGGCCTTGGGCAAGCAGCCTAGCTTGTCTGGCCTGCAGGAATGTCACTGGTCAGTGGCTGGGAGAGAATCAGAAGATGTTTGGATACCACCATGGCAGTTATAAAAGACAGATAGAGCTCTGCCCTCAAGGAGCTGAGAGACTGGGTGGGAACTAACCATGAACCTGGACGCCCAAGAAGCTCTAGTGATAGGACAGAAGAAGTGTTTTGCTTCTTGTTTTTTAACAACACTAAATGAGTGGGTTGAACTCACGGCGCTCCGAGGACTCTGCCTCATTTTCCGTGGAGTGGCTGCAGTGTGTCAGCGTGAGACTCCAAGGGCAGGTTCTCAGCTCCTGGCGGGGGGCCTGTGGGGTGTGATGGGAGCATAGCCTCCAGACCCAGCACGGAGCAGAGTGTAACAGGACGTCCCTGCAAATCAAGCTGCAGAGCTTTCACCAGAAAAAAGCTTTGTGTTCCTCAAAACAAAACAAAACAACAAAAAAACAAAAACACCCCACCATTTAAAACAAGCTTTCTTATTGAGTCCCTAGGGGTAAATCTCTGTGATTTATTTCATCAACCTGAAAATTCAACTTGTAACAAATGAAAAGTTAGAGCTTTAATTCTATAAGAACAGAAGCAATTTGGCCTTTTTTAAAAGAAAGAGCTCCATCAATCCAAATAGGAATTGTCACATATAATTTTATCAATATTTGATTGTATTACATGAGTGCTTTATTTTTGAACAGCATTTTAAGACACCAGAGACACCCAGTTCCCCCAGACCGTCAGTGCTTACTGAATGCTGAAATGCCTGTGCCTGATTCTTCCTTTCCTCTGGAAGTGTGGTCCATGGAGAATGTGAGGATGGCTTGCGAAACTGGGAGTGGACATCGCAGCCCCCAGCGCAGGCAGCCGGGGAAGGCAGTGTGTCCTAGCACTGTGCACACTTTTATGAATGTTTCTAGCAGGGAAGATTAAGTTTGGCTTCATAGAACAGAAAACACAACATAATACTTAGGCAGGACTGGTGTTTAATTTTTCTCCTATCAGGAAAATACTGGAAGGAAGCAATCCGGCCACTACGAGGTCTAGGGGCTCTGTGAGTCTCAGTAGAGCCGGCCTTTTACTTTTGGATTAAAATGTCCTCTTAAGATCACTTCATCGCCAAAGCTGGGTCCTGGAGCCTGACCTTCTCACCTGAGCTCCAGACTGCGGGGAGGAGGAAGGAAGGACAAAGGACCCGCCCCTGCCAGGACACATGTACATGGCACTGCCCCTTGCCTGCGTCCCCGCCCTGCGGGTGGCCAGGGTCTCACCTGCTGCCGGGGGCTTGCTCCCTAGGGAATGCGAGAGCATGGGTCCCATCCAGTCCCCACCTCGGTGTGCATGTTAACAGCCAGGGACGGCCCTGCTGCTGGGCAGGACGCCTTCTTCCCTACAGTCCCACTGTCCACGTGGCCCTCCCACCTCTCTGGGCCCAGACCTGTCTGGCTGCATCCCCACTTGCTCCCTCTCTGGAACCTTCGTGGTGCGTGCTCCTGGCTCAGTCTTGAATTTCCAGTCAATGCTCAGGTCTGAGCCCCTGCTCAGTGTCAGGAGGAGAATGTTATAGAGCAGATTTGTGCCTGTGGCGAGCAAGTGGCCGGGCAGGGGACAGAAGCCAGGTGCTCTGGAGCGGGCCAACACAGGGAGTCTGTGCCAGGGAAAGAAGGGAAACTGCTGGGACCCTTTGTGAGCATCTGTGCTGGCCTGGGGTACGTGTCTTAGACTCTTCTCCTCACAGGGAAAACTTGGGTGAATTTCACCCACAAGAAGAGCCACTGTTTCCCTGCTTCCTTCCATGCCTCCGATCATCACAGGAGGGTTTTTAATCTGCCCCCCCCCCCCAGTCACTCCTCAAGCTGCTGACAGGCTCTGCCACGGCCTCCTGTATCTCCTCCGGGGAGGCACAGAGCCTCTGCCACTGTAGCTCCCAGCTTTCCTCGGGCTTGGTCTTTTTTTTGCTCCCTGGAGCTTTCTACGTTGTCGCCCAGAAACTCTGTTCCGCAGGCCTCTCTGATGTGGGCTCTTCTGGGTTCCTTCTCCCAGCTGTGCCTTTCTAAGTCACCCTCTGGTGTAACGTCTGCCTCCGTCCATCTCAGATACAGACGCTCTAAAGCAGAGAACTGCTCGCGGCTCTCTTTCCTCCTTGGACTAGGCTCTTTGGTGACTTTATTCTGTTTGACGTTTGCATTTACTGGCTTCGTACGGACCCTCCCTATCTTTCCCTCCACTGTGTAATTAACTGCCCAGTTGTGTGTGATGCCCGGGGCGGGGGGTCTGTCATGTTGATTTCTGGGCACTGACTTTTGCCTTTTTTTCCCTCCAGGTTTCCACTGCCCCGTCCTAGCTCATTCTCTTATTCTTTGTCCTGGGAACAGCAGCAGCCTCCAGGCTGGCTCACCAGGCTCCATTCCAACCTCCCAAAGCTCCTTCTGACAAGTGGCTGCCATTCCCCTCGGTCGGAAGCCGCTTCTGATGTCACTGGCTGATGTTCGAAGGCAGCTGATTCCCCCCGACTCCTGGGTTTGTCATTAGCACCTGTCACTGCTCTGCTTTTTCTCTCTCCAGTCTTCTCCATGCACCTTCTGCAAATTTGTCACTTACGTTCAAAGACTTTACTCACACTATTTCCTCAGCTTAGAGTATGTTTCTTCCATCTGTCCAGCTTTAAGTCTAGGTGAGATGTTGTATGAAAACGTCCCTCATCTCTAACACCAGCTCCAGCAGCAGTTCCTCTAAATCCTGCCTGGTCTTTACATCTGTCATTTCCCCACCTGCCTGCAGCTCCTCACTGCCTTCCTCCCTCATTCCTCCTTCTCTCCTGTTCACTTACAGCTCTTAGCACAATGCCTTTTAGCCTGATAGGTATTCAGTAAATACTTACTGAATGAGTAAATCAACAATAATCAAAAGAAAAGGAATCATGGGCACAGCGGCCAGCTCACTGCCCGTGGGCAGCATTTTCTCTATGCCTGGCTCCCGCTTCCTCTCTTCTCCACTAACGGGGCAAAATGCCACTCAGTAAAGAACAGGAAAGTTTCGCCTTTTGTGACTTAGACCAAGATTGCACAACTTTTGTTGAAGCAACTGCAAGAAGGAAAAAGAACCAGTGAACTGTTTGTACGTTTGTTCTGATCCCTGTGCCCAAGAACAGCCCCGTCTGCCTGAAGAAAGCAGCAGTGCAGATGAAGAAGTGGGTCCTGTATGCAGACTGATGGGGGCCCCAGTGGGAGGTTCCCCAGGTGCGGAACAAAGTGGAGCAACTAACACTTTATACTCACTTTTAACCTGTCTACTGGGCTTTGTTATTTCTCTGAGGAGGTCACTTTGGGAGCCCACGTCTGACTTAGATGGTGTGCCCAGAGATGAGCAGCTTGTGCTGTCTACCTGGGCTGTGCATAGCGGCCTGAAACGTAAGCCACGCTTTAAATCAGTAGAGATTCCAGTGTCTGAGACTGGACATCTAAAATTGAAGGCCCATTTACCTTCTCAACCATTGTGGCCAGAACACAATGAAGCACGCTGGAGTCCATCCCTGCAGATGCTGGCTGAGGAAGAGAGGCGTTCCTCCTCTGGCCGGGGCTGCTGCAGACCTCATCTGGCTTAATGCTCTGAGGTTTCATGCATGACGGGCCAAGTCTCAGCAGACGCTGCCCCCGTGTGCAGCTCACTCCCCATCACGCGCCTCTGCCCGCTGCTCCTGTTTTCCCAGCACCCAGAGCTTTTATGTAGCCTCGGGCTACCAGGAAAAGCCACGGCGCCATTCCACCCAAGATGAGGGCTGTGTAATCCCTCACAAGTGGGGGCATCATGAGGATGGTGTTCTGTAACCATCCCTGTTAGCCTTCCTAGGCTCCCCGCCCCAAGCCAACTCAAACAAATGCATCATCTCAGCACAAACTCTAGGCTTCCTCTACAGCACAGAGCAAGGGAAATCCCTTTAGGCCACTTCCAACCACATGGCTCCCCTAAGAGATTTAAGATCTGACATGTTCCCCAGGATTTAAAATTAACTCTTCTTTGCCCCACTCAAACCCAGTTATCCCAGAAGGGCGATCCTACTCTGGTGCCCCGCCCCCCCAAACAGCCAGCACAGCTGCTTCTGAGGGCACAGAGCACAGCTCAGGAAGTGGGATGAGAAACTGGGACGATTTCATGTAATGAAGATTAAGGAAGGGGGAAAGGAAAGTTTTTAACCATCCAAAAATAGCAATGTAGAGACAGGGCCTTGTAGAAAAAGTCTGGCAGACGTGCACTGATATTTCGACTTTGCTACCGACAGGCTTTCAACAAACGTTTTCATCTTCCTGAGCCTTAGTTTCCCTACATATAAAAACGTAAGAATAAGTCCTCCGACTTGTTTCCTATGAGGATTAAATGAAGCAACTGAGGCAAAGTGCCTGCCACAGCCGGAGCCCCAGATGGTGGCAGCAGCGGTAGTGTTGGTGACAGCAGTTGTGATGACAATGATGGTTATGGAGACTGAGCCCTGATGCCTTCCACCTTAAAAGAGAAGAAACTGACACCACTCTGAGAAGTTCTCTTTGAGCACACAAAGTCATTTCCTGAGAGTGATGATGGCAAACTCCGGAGGACTCTGGGTTTCTCCATGACAGGCCGTTCTCGTTAGGTAGCCTGGTGCTGGTACAGCTGGGTCTGAACGCACCAAGGTATATGGGCTGACTTTTGAAGGTGCTTTCTTGCACTGTGATTATATTCCTTCTCTATACAGTACGTAAAAAATGATATTCACTAGGATAAAGTGTCTCTCACCCTACGACCCAGCTTTGGGAACCTGAAGTCGTAAGAGTTGTTTGTATTGAGAATTTCTCACCTCTCTTCTGTATTCAGACAAGAAAGTAAAGTGAACACACACAGTAACCACAAAAGAATATTTCACACAAGAAATCATTCCCAGGCGAGGAGAACTATTTGAGAAAGTGCCCTGGATGGCTGCACATTCCTGAGTCAAGCATTTTCTTGCACGCGGCAGTGAAAATGCTTGACTGCTTGAGGTTTTTTTGCTTGGAGTCATAAATGTTCAACTGGCACCTGCTCCGGGAAGCAACGCCATCCTTTATGGACTCAGTATCCTTAACATCCGGAGCACAGAGCGACCCTCCAGACCGAGGAAGGCCAGACACCAGTGCTCTTTAAGTTTCTAACTAGGAAATCACAAGGCGCCTGTCAAGTAGGAATGAAAACTGCTGGTCTGGGAACTTGCAGACAGCCACAGAAGCCCCTCCGGATTCTCAGTGTGGACAGAACAACCTCAAAAGGGAAGCAGTAACTTTAGTTATTATCTGAATTCTAGGAATCATCTGTAGCACACGGGGACATGCAGGAGCGAAATCGCTGAGGATTCTTCTGAGAGGTGGGGTGAGCCTCATTAGTGCCCGAGTCTACAGCCTGGAGGCGGGGACTGGGAGGGCCATGCTGACCCGTAAGGAGAACAGGAATGTTCTGGTTTCTGAAATGGGTTGTGGTGCCTTTTAAGCCCAGGTGTGCAGACCCTTTACAGTCTCAACCTGGGGGGGGATGAGATCCCAGCACAGAATGTTTTTATTCTGTATTGTAACTGTTTTTGGAAATTCCAAAACCTACCTGAGATTTTGGAAATTTTTATTGTTTATAAATGGAATAGATGTTCATATTGTAAAAATATTTAGAGATAATCTAGACCAATCCATTATTTTCACTTACAAAATGACTTATTTTATTATTATGGAAAAGACAGTAAACAAAGAGAATTTTAAATACCCCACCATTTAGAGTCTTCCTCCTCAGAAACAGCCCCATTGCAATTTCAGTGCATTTCCTAACTCTGTGTGTGTGTGTATTCAAAGCGCACGCACAATAATGCACTACTGAGATTCTAGAATATTTTTTATATTTTTATACCTTGTTTTTTAATTCCTAGAATTAGAATGATTAAGTCAAGTACTACGGACATTTTAAAACCTAATTGGAATACCGGTGTCTGTTTTTAGAAATTAAGAGTTGAGGCCAAATAGGTTTAGAATTTCCTGGAGACTATGTAGCTCTTAGTGCCAGAAGTATGCCCTGACCCCTGACCCTTGCTCCCCTCACTTCCTACATGCACTTCCTCACGTGCATTTCAGGATCCAGAAAAAGGGAAGAAAGCAAGAAATTGTTAATTGCTACATGGTGTAGGTTTCTCCTCCAGTTCCCCCAAATCCACACAGTGTTAAAGCACTCTCAGATCGCGTGCACGCCTGTATGCACACTTGAGTGCGTGTACGCTGATGAAATTATCACATGACCTGGATCCAAAGGCTTCCTTGGGGCAACTTGTTATTTACTCTATTGCTTAAACAAAAGATAATTTCTGAAAATTAGTATAACTAAAAGAATCCAGTTATCTTTGTTGTGCTTTTGGTAGCTTCCATTTAGAGAACTGAATGTAAAGTTAACCTCAGCTTATCTAGGGTGAGGGAGTGGGAAGTTCTGAGCTGGTCAGGGAGGGGAACTATAAATTTCCAATGCTGGCTACAACTTTGAGACATTGTAAATACGTATACTTACATATACATAAATGTGTATAAGTTTTAACTATATGTATACTTATACGTATACTTACATGTATGTAAGTTTTAACTATATACCAAAAGGCACATGGCCTTGTTCTAAAATAATAACTGTGACTTAATAAAATGTAGAAGCTGAGAGTTTCCTGGTATTATAATGAAAGGTATTTCTGTGTTCAGAAGGCTGGTGTGCAATTTGCATACTTGGGGCCTGGCTGAAGAGAAGACTCCGGGCTGACAGGGCCCCAACTGAGAGCAGGCCCATCCACTTTTTGTGCTAGGCTGATGGACTTGATGGCTGATGATTTATTTTAGTATAAAATCACAGTAGAGTCCATGATGGAAAATGCCGTGCCCCCACCCACCTGCCCTCACAGGGGGACCTGGTTTTTCTACACTTTCAGGAGGGGGCTCCACAGGTGATACCCGCAAGCTGAGCCAGCCATGGTCCCTGGGCTCCCGCTGCACCAGGCAGGAAGCAGGTTCTTCTCAGGCTGGGCGTCTATCTTCTCCTCTTTCCAGCCCTCCACACCCATCTATCACCTTATCCCTGCCCAGCTTGCTTAGTCACTCTTATGAGAAATTAGAGGAAAAGGTTATTTTATTTCTACAGTGATTTAAAGCCCTTTGCACTTGAGAAGAGCTCTAAGTGTGTTATTATTGTTACACCATTGGGAGCAGATAAGATCTTATGCTTTAGGAGCAGACGGACTATATGAAAATTGCACAAGCCCCCTGAGCTTCAGCTTCCTCACCTGTAAAATGCACAGAACAGCGACGCTTGCCCCCCGGGTGGTGAGACGATGAGGTAAATGAGCCAAAGCAAAAAAATGGCTTTGTGCTCTCGGCCAGTGTCAGCTGCCCTCAGCTACCAGCTTCGTGGTTAGGCTCCCTCGGAACTCCCCCCATTAGCGAGCATCCCCCTCTCCCACCATCTTCACTACTGAGTGGAGAGTGGGGGGCAAACCTCTTTCCCTTTCCTCAAAGTTCTTCCTGGCCAACATGATGTGATCACGACCATTTCACCAATACTATAACTTGTCATTGAACGGATGTATCATGTAGCCCCCAGCATGGTCTATTTTGGTTTTAAAAATTATAGTCAAATTTGCATTTGTTTTCTTTTTTGAGACAGAGTCTTACTTTGTCACCCCTGGTAGAGTGCTCTGGCTCACACCAACCTTCAACTCTTGGGCTCAAGCAATTCTCTTAACTCAGCCTCCTGAGTAGCTGGGACTACAGTGCCCGCCACGATGCCTGGCTATTTTTAGAGATGGAGATCTTGCTCTGGCTCAGGCTGGTCTCAAACTCGTGAGCTTAGGCAATCCACCTGCCTCAGCCTCCCAAATGCTGAGATTATAAGCATGAGCCACCATGCTTGGCAGAATCTGCATTTTGATCTTCCAAACTATCAAAAGCAAATTAAATTAGCTATCATATTATTAGCCGATGTAAAAGTCTTTATGCTCATATTTCACAGAAAAACAAGGCTAATAACTTTGAGGATTTTTCTGCATCCTAGCACAGGCGAATCCTTTAACTTCTGTATGTAGTTCACGTCGTGAGTTGACATTTAGTAGCTATCGCACAAAGTCATGTGGAGATTTCCTGACAGGTATATGGCACAGATGAAAAGGAATGGGCGAACACAGGGGGAATAAAAGGAAGGGTCTAAGTGATTAAAAAGAAAGTAGGAACTGTAGCAACCCTACGGCAGATCAGACAAGAAGCTTGGAGTTGGTCTTGGGAAAGTGGAAATAAACCCAGATGCAAGGAATGTTTGTGATGGACAGTAACTGGAGACAGCCCACCAGTACTGGGGGCGGGGGGGGGGGGGGGGGTGGTGGAGCGAAGGTCCCAGGCATGGAGAAGTCTATGCAGCCTAAGGAGGATTTTTGTCTGATGTGAGGCTATTTTCCATGTTATCAGGTACAAGAAGGATAAGTAGAACAGATGAGTTAACTGTACGGTAGAATGCGTAGGGCAAAAGAGTAAGGTTCACCCTTGAGAGACGTCCAAGGTCAGTCCTGAGACCAATGGGAGGACGGTGTGGGTCAAGCTTCCACAAACGAGGGCCACTGTCTGGTGGTTAGCTGTAGGGTCGTGACCTATGATCTGTGTCCTTCCAGTTTAAGATCCATAGTGGACAGTGTGCTGAGCAACCAGAAAGGCACAGTGTGTCCATGCCTCAGGGACTTCCCAGGCTGAGAACCACACGGAGCAGGTAATTTCTACCTAGTCACAAGGACTGGCTCTCTCGGAAGGCACTCTAGAACGGGACGCCCAACCTTGGCGGTGTGTACTTCAGAAGGGAGCTTCCTTCCTCCCCAGCTCTCTCTGCTCTCATGACCTTCAGGCCCATTTCACTCCAGCTCCCTTTCAAAATGGCCCCGAGCAGGCCCTTGTCATCGCTTACAACTAAGCCAACCTAAGCCCCCCTCACTCTGCTACCCACATGCTCAAGTCCTCATCCTCAGTTCCTTGGGATGTGCCTGTATTTGGAGAGAGGGTCTTTAGAGAGGTCCCATGGGTAGGCACTAATCTTACAAAAGGAGACGAGGGCCCAGCGGACATGCAGGCTGACAGCCCCGTGAGGATACAGTGAGAGGTGGCTGTCTGCAAGAGGACAGAGAGGTCTCAGAACAAACCCGTCTGCTGACACCCCGCTCTCACACCACTGGCCTTCAGAATGGAGAGAAAGCTGCTGTCCATTGTTTAAGCTGCCCAGGACTGTGGTACTTCCCTCCGCAGTCACCTGCTGAGCCACCTCTCTCTCCTGAGCTCTCCCGCCAGCTCCTCCTGGCACGTTCTGGACAAATCCTTTTGTCACATCCCTCCCACTAATTCCTAACCTGGCATAAGCAAACTCAGAGATCAAATAATAATTTCTGTTTCTATAGACAAGCTGCTTCAGGAGCACAGCATGCACTCAGCCTTGTGGAGTGGGGCTGAGTCTGTGTCCCCAGCACACATTTTCCCTGTCCCTAGTCAGCTCCCACTGTGTCCAGCTCCATGGCAGTTCCCACCTGCGCTTCTCATTCACATCCACCAATTGTATCTCTACTCTTTCACCCTGCAGTTGACCCCAGTCCAGTTCATCTGGAAAACGCAGCCTAGACCGCTTCACTCGGGCTCTCTGCACCTCCCACCCAGTCCTCATCCTCCCTGTGCCGGGGAAGGTGCTCCTTTCCTTCCTCAGCGAGACCCCTGAGCATCCAACGTGATTCCGTGCCCTGAAGTTAACTTTATCCTACACATGCCAGATGCAGTGTGTCCCGATATCACAGCGGCTATGAATTTTTAAAAAGTACAACTGAAAACTATCTTTTAGTCAAGCCAGTACTGCTTTCCATTTTGGAATTTTTATGATACTTTGTTAAAGGAAGGTTCAGAAGAAGACCTAGAGAAAGTAGATTAATAACTCATGACACAGTTAGGACCATGCAGACCCCCGCCCCTCTGGGTGTCAAAAGAAAGACAATCAGTGCGTGTCCTCTGGACCTGCATTAGGGTTCATTCTGCCAGACTTCATTCATCTGTGGACACCTGCAGCTGGTAAAATCAGTATGTTAACTCTCACACTCTCACACTTAAGGCATATTTTGTGCTAGAATATTGTGACTTCAACCTTCACTTACTCCATTATAAGTTAGGAAGGGAAACATAGTCATAAATATTTAACATTTCGAAATCCCCACTTAAAAATATTCAGAGTAGATAACTAGAGAATGCAGCTTGCAGGGATAAAAGTTAGAACTTTGAAATTGAGCCATTTTTCCTTTCCTTAAAGGTGGTTCTTCCTTTTCATTATAGTGAAAACCCACTCTTGGCCTCAGATGTGTGTATAACAGCAAGGAATTACAGCTGGGCCAAAGGAACGTAACATTGTAAGTTAATTATGGGCAAGGTCATTTTCAGGGGTTTTTGTTGTTGCTAAGTTAGCACAGGGGTTGAAGTAAAATTCAGCCAACAATTTATAAGCATTCATCAGAGAACCTGTTCCCTTTCCCCATGGAATAATTTCAACATCTGTGATGTAAAGCTTGATGCGAAGCTTGACCTATAGTTCTGTGAAGGAGTAGATACATCAAGGACAGAAAATATTTAAGGTCAAGTTCAAAGGCAGTATACAAAAGAATTAAAATACGTACAATCAATTGATAATTTGTACACCACAGGAAAAAATGCTATGTTCAATTTGGAATCTATGGGATCAATACTAGAGCTATGACAATTTTAATGATAATAATATTAGTGATAAAAGTTAAATTTTATGTCTCATTTAATAGTTTGTAAATCACTTTCACAAGCATTATCATTGTCAAAAACGGCTTCAGAAATATGGTGGAGTTTGTTTTAAAGGAAGTATAACTTCAAAAACTCTCTGGAACTTTAAGTTGTTCCAGAGTTTGGAGTAGAATCAAAATGTATTAAGTGAATCTCTAGCCCTTGGTTTTGTAAAAAACTGCATAATTTATAACTTTTTCCATTTTAGAAAAATTATAGCCTTTCCTGTACAATCACAATCAAGATGATATAATTTTATGTTAAATTACTTTAAAGTAAATAATATCACCTTAATTTAGCTAAGTTTGAAAATTGTACTATGAATATTATTGACTTGGGGAGATTTACGACTACTGTGTATAAGGAGCTCAACATAGGATAAAGCACTTTTCATTTGTACATTTTACATTTTATCATTCAGAGGTATCTCAAAACAATGCCATGATGTATGTCAACGTGGTAAAAAGCACAGAAGGATAAAATGGACCAGCGCTACTCCGTGAATCAGTGCTTGGACTGGGACTGTCTGGTGTTTCTCTGAGTTATCAGTGGCCTTCTGATAAATATACAGGATGTTCACACCTCTTAAACAAACTAAAAGAGGCCTCACTGAATATAGAAAAACAAAAAACTCTGTAAGTTTTCATAAAACTTATTCATGATGATGGTGAAATACAAGCTTAAGGTTTCTTCTGTCGGAAAGGTGGATTTCTACTGGCCAAGACTTCCTGCCGTAACAGCTGACCGAGACTGGCTTTTGTGATCATGCAGACATTTTAGCTGCCTTTCTGCAGAGGGACTGTCACACCCCAACAGCATCATTATCCACACTGCCACAGGTACGTTTTCTGCGTCTGAGAAATTACAATTTCAAGGACTGGAAAATATTATCTGCATTTCACTTGGATGGAAAAGCAGATTTTAACATAGATAGGATATATTTGGGCTTCTTCTCTTTCGATTTCTTGAAATTCAGTAAGTCAAAGATGTTATGGTGGACTAGTATTTCCACAAAATAACAAATAAGAAAAGAATATTATGTCGGATACAGAATTTTGTCCGATTTTGCACTCATTCCGCCAGACCCTATATAATAATAAGTAGACTGTGCTTAATTCAAAATGGAATCTTTTACAGTGACACGCTTGGTAAATGTATCCCTACCAGCACAGATGGCATAAAAATGCTTAGTGATTCTTTTTTCAGACTTCATGTCATGCTGTGGGAAGATATGGCTGAAATAAATACATTTTATTTTGCTTTGTGACATTTTTCCATATGATTTAATTATAGAGAAGGGCACATCAGAGAGCTCCACTATTAAGTGGGATCCATTATACGCTTAAGAGCAAATTCAAATCTTTTGTTGCACACATTTTTAGAAAATAAATCGTGCACGCCATGTAAATAATATGACATTTGGCTGCAGTCAATTTGGTTTATGTAATTTTGCCCAAAGGAACAGGTGATTCAAAGTTTAATTTGCCTTTCATCTCCTTATTCTTAATAACTTGGCACAGTAAGCCGTTCTTGGGATATCAATATACCAATTAACAAAATAATTCTTTCACTGCTGTTGGAATAAAGAGTTGATTGCAATCTACATTTTGTTGTGGGTGTTGTGCAGGGCAGACCTGGAAAACAAACAGTCAAAGAGGGAGAGAGGACGGGTTCAGTGTTGGCCGGGCAGATGCAGAGGAAATGTACACAAAGGCCTCACACACGTGCTGGCCACGGCCGCGTGCCCAGAGGCCCCCCTTGGGCCCACGGTGGCCGAGGGATGTGAACGTCTGTGTTACTCAAACACCGCGTGTCCGACATTAAGTTTGTATCTGGGGCGAGTCAAGGGAGCTCATCGGCAAAACCGGTGAAAGCTTTAAATAAGAAAAATTGTATTATATCTGAATAATACATTCTGCATTTAGGAAAGTTTGTAAAAAATAGCTAATGGTGGGCGGCACCTGTGGCTCAAAGGAGTAGGGTGCCGGCCCCATATACCGGAGGTGACTGTGTTCAAACCAGGCCCCGGCCAAAAACTGCAAAAAAAAAAAAGCTAGGAGAAAAGAAGAAAGAAAGCTAGGAATTGTCTTCATTCATTCCACCTCCCCTCCTCATGTTCTCACCTGTATGATACTTAATGAGCCCCACTGACCCTGCCTTCATTCTATCCCCCCGCCCCCATGTTCTCACCTGTATGGTCCTGAATGAGCCCCACTGACCCTGCCTTCATTCCACCCCCACCCCTCCTGTTCTCACCTGTATGGTCCTGAATGAGCCCCCTGACCTCTGGCCTGGACGGCTATCGTGGTTTTTGAACTGATATTTCTCTTCCCAGGCTCCCCTCACTTCTGTGGGGATCTCTCCCCCAGCTCTGTTCCCTCCTCAACACCCTACACTGGGCCAGCAGCCTCTCCGCTGGGTTGGCCGACGTCTCAGCATTTATCACAAGCATGGAGATTTCTGGCATATTTCTCCCCCCGAGACAGCAGTCTCTGTGGAGGTAGGGCTTTGTCCCTAGCACCTGAAACCTCTAGGCCACCACTAAACATGCAGTGGGTGATGGAATGAGTGCCGCCCCCCCCCCCCCGCCAGTGCTTCTCATTGCATTTGGTGTGGTTCCCTGGCATCCTTCAGGTCTCTGCCCTGTGGCATCCTTGGAGCCACTTTGCACCCCCCCCGCAGCACCCTGCCTGCTCTCCGGCGACTAGACTATTTACTGTTTCCTGCGTAGGCATCACGTCCTCCTCATTTTTGTGCCTCTTCTGTGCTGGTCCTCTGCCTGGGTGCATTTACTATGTACCGCCAGAAACCCTGACACCTCTTTAGGGCTTTTCTTTTCTTCATCGGACCTGTCTGAGACTCCTGTCTGCCTTCTACTCACAGCCGCCCGGCACCCAGGTTTCCCAGGGAGACTGTGGCCCTGGGGCTGGGGGCTTGTCACTTTTTCTTCCCTAAACTCCCATAGACTCCAGTACATGCACAAGGCAGCTAGGAGAGGCTTAACACGTGCTTTTGGCATAAAAGCAAAATAATCTCAGACCCTTGTCTAGTACCTTCTGCTTCACATACATATATACATACACACATGCCTGCTTACACACACCCCCACCCCCACACGCATACACCACACTTCCGAGCCAGATCACCACAGGAGCCCTACCGGGAGCTAAGGTCAATATCCTGAGCCTAGGAATGGTTCAGGAACTTGCCCAAGGCTGCTCAGCTGACATTAATAACTGGGATTTAAATCTGGGCCTCTGACTATAAGTCCGCAGTGCATCTAGTTCACAGTGGTTTTAAAATCTAGTGTTAGGGCTCCCGACTTGAATCTGTGGCCCCTACCCAATGGGGCAGTGGGTGAGAGGTGGAACCAGTGTGGGTGCTGCACTATTGGTTAATCTGGAGGTTTTGCAATCCAGCCCCCATAATTCCTGCAGGAAAGTGGCCTTAGGGCAGCTCTCCTCTCCTGCCTTCCCACTCTCTAAACCCAAGCGAGGCTGCAGCAAGAGGTCCCCTTGCAGTTGACCCTGGAGCCCATGGACTAGAAATCAGAGGTGGGGAAGACGAGGCAGAGTCTTGTCCAGACCCGGGGGGAGATTCACACTTTGGCAGCTTGCACTGGGGACTTAGTTTAGTGGGTCGGAATGTGGGCAGGGCTGAGACGAAGACCTGGGCCGATTCAGTGAATCTTCTCTTGTCGGATGGAGAGGAAAGGCAGAGCGTAGCATAAAACAGATGGAAGCTGAAAAGACTGTGCTATGAACACATGTGACTCAGATATTTGAAGGAATTTGAGGATTAAGGTTGTCCCAGAGCAAGTGGGAATAGAAACAAACAAATACTCTTCTGTTACTTATTGTGACCCGGTTTTTATCTCATGCTTACCTTTCCCAGCATGGCCTTAACTTTTACAAAAACAAATACTTTACATGTTTTAAAGCCAAACATTTTTTTAAAATGTGGAACTCTGTAAAATTTCACAATTACGCGTGAGAATAGAAGAGCAAAAGAAATTAAAAAATCAAAATAATGTCTATTTTAATCAATTTCTGCTTATCTGAGAAAGGTTGTTCTTTGATTTATGACAACTTAAAAACAAATCACAATATCTATTTACCTCTAAAATATAGTATTCATAGATTTAAAGCAGTGATCCAGTTCTTTTTACCTTTGAAAATTTAACTGTAATTATTTCTCAACCTTTGCATTTTATGATAAAAGTTATTACTCAGACCAAAAAGAATTCAGATGGAAGATCTAAATCTATTTTAGTATAAACTAGTTTTAAAATTTTGATATTTAATATGCTACTAAATATGTTCTTAAACGATTCATAGACCATTTTTAAACTTATAAGGTATAAAGTTATATATAAGAATATCATATAAAATATGGACAATTTTTTTTATATTAATAAAATCCTCAGCACTTAAGTTGAGCTCAAAAATGGAATTGATAAACAAGTAGTTGATACTGGCAAGTAGGTGTGGAAATGGTTGGAAATCCCCGGGTGGGAGCCACACATTGGACTGTGTACCCAAGGACAGATCCAATTATTTCCAAAGAAGGAGGTTGGTCAAGTCCTGCTGTCCCGAGTCCCTCCCTGCTGGAGGTACCGATGCAGCCCACCTGCAGGAAGAGCTGTCCTCATTTTCTAGTGAAACCAGGTCGAAATGGAATTCCCTTTCCCTCACTCCGGCTGCTGAGAACTGGAGTGAGTCTTGCTGTGTGGTCCCCAGGGAGCCCTGCCCCAGCCCTGCATAGCCCTTACCAACTTCACCGTGTTACCCCGCCTGTCACTAGCTTCTGTCTCCAACACTGCGCTCGTCACTCCAGTTTCACAGTTAGGGTTGGGGGCCACATGCCCTGGTTTGCTGGGTTCTTGACTAGCTCTCCCCAGCTCCGGGTGCCCAGTGGGCCCTTCCTGGGTTTCAGTCCTACTGAAGCTGTTCTCAGCCTGGGCTGCAAGTTAGTAACACCTGGGAAGCTCTAAAAGCTGCCCCTGCCCCAGCTGGGCTTTGGACATTACACCTAAATCACTGTGGGACCACAGAGCTGGAGAAAATCAGCTCCTGAGAGCATGAACTGGGGTCTTTCTCCAGCTAACATTTACCACTCTGATCATCTGCACTGGCCAATTCCAAGACTCAGATAGGAGAGGAGGAAATTGGCAGGAGCCAAATGAAAACTGAAAAGACTATGTCCAACGCATGTGACTCAGATTATCTGGAGGCATTTGAAGGGATTGGGGTTATTACACAACAAGTGGGAATTGAAATTGGCATCAGAACTTCTAAAACTTCCCGTGTGATTTTGATGTGCAGCCAAAGTTGAGAACCACAGTCCTACCAGGGTTTGACTAGCTGTGTTGATAATAAGGACTAAGGTCCAAGCTCATTGGTAGCTGTCTCTTCCTGACCACTCCCCACCTGGCAGGATGGTCCTCTTTGTAGGTCAGCACCTACCAAGCTCTGGCTTTCCTGGCTGGGGTGGGCCCAGCAAGGGTTGTTTACCTCTGGCTTTTTTTTTTGCAACAGAGTCCAGGCTTTGGAGGCTGTGGCAGGCCACACACTCAAGGCTGCTGGACAGAGACTTTCTGCCAGTGGAGTTATGTGTTTCTTTCAGTGAGCTGTATTTGACCCTTCAGGCCAAGTGTGCCCTGGCAGGTACACGTCTCGTCTATTCCACTCAAAATATCTAGGCTTACTTAAAATTTTATGCAAATCCATTTGAGAAGATGCTACTTTTATGGCTACCCCGATACTCATCTATAATTTTTAATCACTTTCTAAATTCTAAACACACAGGCCCTGGATTTTGAGAGTAGCTCTTAGTGACTAGTCCTGGGTGCTAGGGTGCATGAGCTGTTAGTCCCAAGAGCCACAAAACAAACTCACTCCCACTGCAGCATTAGAAGGCCCCCAAAGGCAAGACTCAAAATTAAGAAGAAGATGGGGACCTTGCCAAATGATCTTTTAGACTTCTGAAGATGGGAAGTGCCAAGAGTGATATCATTCAAAATGAAACATGTACATTCTATTTTGAAAAATGTATTGTTCAGGTATATTCACAGAAAAGCATGAAATGTATGCACATGTGCAAAATACAAGTTTTTATTTCAATAGCAAGATCCTTGAACTAACCTAATGTCCGTCAAGAAAGAAATGGTTACAAATATGTGTAGAGCCACGTGGAGGAATCTGTCTAGTATTCAAACGGATGAGTACATCTGGATATACTGATACAGAAGGTTCTGCAAGACATCACATGAAAAGGAATGCAAAAGGAGAAACCAAGAAACCATACAACTACTTCCTGAAAATTGGAAAATGAATAATCCTAAATACAGTGTTTATCAAGAGGGATGCCAATTTGGCATGTCTTGGGGGGGATAAAAAGGTTATCCTTCCTTACAGAGATGATTCAAACTCGGGAGTAAAGTGGGGACAGTAAGTAAGGACCAGATCCTGGAGGACCTTGAACTCCAGGCTGAGCTAACATCCAGATGCAGGAGGTGAAAGGGGGCCACGTACAATGGTGTTGACATGCAGCGCGGAAGACATTCGAGGGCAGCACATTTCCCAGTGGAACTGAGGAGCGCATAAACTTCCAGCACACAAGTTAGGACTCTGGTTTCGCTCCTTCGATCGTAAGCTTGGGCATGCAGCCACTCTGGGTTTCAGGTGCCTCATCTCTGTACAAGGTGCTTGTGAGTGAGATAACATTTAGAAAGAGGCTTGCAGAATGCCCAAGATAGTAAATCCTTAACATGGTAGTTGAGAGAGGAAAAAAGAAATAGGGAACGTAGCAGGAATTTCCAAGAAGAGAGGGTTTCGCTCCCTTAAGCATATTAGAGGGGAAATTAAGCTGAATACATCTATTTTTCTCAGCAAGTTTCAGGTTCAGTAATTCTGAATTGGGGTTGGAAAACTGGAAAGAAAATTGAATTGTGGGGGCAAAATAACTTTAATTTAATTACAAAAATGTCTAACTTTCCTATCACAATGTCAATTCTGTGCATGCTGCAATGCAACCTTCTATTAAAAAACTGTTTTGTTAAAATTTAGTACAAAAGGTATGCCATTTATTAATTCATCAGCATATTTTGGTGAGTACAGTGCATTAAAAGGACAAAGTAATTATTCACCTACAGGTCAAAATATCCATTACTCTAAGTCCTGGTGACTTGTGAAACTCCACATGAAAATAAACACAAATGTGCTTGAGATAACTCCGTGGTATATTAAATATCCTGGATGGCAAACACATTTGACAAGCCATCTCGAGGCACAGAAAGGAGGCCGAGTGGGCAACATTATTACTTAGTCTGTGGTGTAGCTTCAAGTGGATGGATTTTTGCATCACAGATGTATTTTTCACTACAGTGTCTGGATTATTAAAATGGCTATAGAATCTTTATTAAGTTTCCTGGAAGGATTAACTCTGCAAAATTAAGAGATTTCATCATACTAGTGTTCCAAAAATACCAAAGATGTCAATGAAGCCATCTCTCTTGGTCTTGGAGGATATATACGGGCAGGATGATTTCTTTGATTTGGGTCTCTTAATCTAATAATGGTTTTTAGACACCCAGCAAAAGTAATTGAAATACAAAACAAAGATAGGAACGAAAGTTAGCCACACATGGAAGGAGAAGGGCTAGCTAGCAGAGCTGGGCCGAGGACGGGTTGTTAATCTTCCAAGGACGTGGGAGAGGAGGTCACAGAGACAAAAGTATAAGTGAATACAGCGGCTACCAAAAGAAGACAGAGGAGTGTCCACTAATGCCACGAACACACTAGGATTGTCATTTCTGAGATTCCTCCAAGTAAAATTACAAGACGATTTGTTCCAGTGTCCCTTTAAAACACTCCAGCTCAAGTGACCAGAGAGCAGGAGGAGCATCTCGGATTAAAACCCGTGACTTGGGACTCACTCAGTTCATATTCCTTCCACTAGATATTCAGCACCAGTTTTTTTTTTTTTTTTGAGACAGAGCCTCAAGCTGTCCCCCTGGGTAGAGTGCCGTGGCATTACAGCTCACAGCAACCTCCAACTCCTGGGCTCAAGCGAGTCTCCTGCCTCTGCCTCCCAAGTAGCTGGGACCACAGGCGCCTGCCACAACGCCTGGCCATTTTTTTTTTTTTTTTTTGGTTGCAGCCGTCATTGTTGTTTGGTGGGTCCAGGCTGGGGATTCGAACCCGCCACCTTAGGTGTACGTGGCTGGTGCCTTAGCCAGTTGAGCTATAGGCGCCGAGCCCAGCACCAGTTTTTTAACTGTATAAATGCAATTATAATAAGGGTAGAATAACTCAGAGCACATCAATGGTGACATCTTTAAACCCGACCAAGATGCATGAAACCCGTTAAAAACATTTAACCCCCTTTACCCCCCCTAGAAAACATTCTATCCTTTGGGGCGGCACCTGTGACTCAAAGGAGTAGGATGCCAGCCCCATATGTTGGAGGTGGCGGGTTCAAACCCAGCCCTGGCCAAAAAAACTGTAAAAAACAAAACAAACAAACCAACAATCCCCCTGCCCCCCTCCCCCCCCAAAAAAACAAACAAAACCGTTCTATCCTGTGACTCTCACAGCAATAGTGTGCAATGACTAACTGGGCTCAGAGATCTCACCTAAGCTGCCTCAGGGCACAGGGCTAGCAGGCGTGAGGTCTGTGAGTGCACCCAGCTCTCCTTTGCTCCAAAGCCCATGCTGGTGGCACTCAGAGTGGCTTACTCTCAAGGGAATGCTTAGCCTCCCAACAAGAAGATCCCGTCTGTTCAGGAAGGATCTGGATGTGGTTTCCTATGCAGGCCCACAATTCAGTCCTGCAGCACAATGAATAATTGGATTACTCTGCTATGATTCCAAAATGGGTTTCTAAAACTAAAAAAGTCGTGTGTAGTTTGAGAATGGTTCTTCTGTCAGGTACTAACAGCTTTCAGCACCACAGACCCTGCCTGCTGCCCTGTGAGGAGTTACCTGGCACACTGGAATTTCCAATATTGTTCCCTAATAATATGTAATTTAAAATTGCATATTTATGTCAAGTTAATATTGTGTTGTATTATAGGAGCAATGAAGCTAAGGATTATATTTTGCCATTATCTCTTCTCATTTAAAAATAACTTAAAACACAAATTTCAAAAAATTGTCACTGCTAGGAGTTTAACTCCCAGTAACAACCCTCCTTGCTGTACCTTTCAGTGATACACATCCTACTGTAGTTTATAATACATGTATATTCCTGATTTTTCTTTCCTGGGTTTTATTGCTCTTGGCTATTTGCATAAAAATGGAAGCTTTGATCTTAAGGGTTCATCAGTTCAAATAGCTCATTCCCCATCCTAAGATACAAGTAATGATGGGTGAAAGGGGTTTAGTGCTTCAGTTCAACAGGCGGGCACAGGCAGCTACAAACCCCACCTCCCCTCCTCCCTCCCACCACGGCTGTTTTTACTTTAACTCTCCACTCAGGCTGATGTCAATCTGTCCTCAACCCCATCATGAGTAAGGTGGCTACTCCCCGTAGGCACACCCCTTAGCACAGCCTGGTTTTATGACACAGGCAGAAAGAACAACGGTGAAGGTCCCATCTCCACTTCTCCATGTACCAGAGAACTTGGGAGAAGGTCTCTGCCTTGCTGGGTCCTGGCAAGGGCCGAAGAGGCATTGTCCATACGGTCTCTAAGTGAGCCTGGAACTGCCGCACTTGGTTTTCCTTCCCTTTCTGACAACTGTAGATCTTCTCTATTGGTTCCTGTTGGGCCCTAAGAGAAATGCCAGAGCTACCATCCACCAGTTTGCTAATATTCATCAGCTGTCAACTAGTCAGTAAACTATAAACCACTTGTTCCTGGCATAATGTCAATTTTCTTAAAGTTATTTAACATTCAAGGAGGGTTGACTGATCAAAATACTAAAGTGACAGAAACCACGGGGAACATGGGTAGGGACCAACAGAGCCTCTAAGCCAAGTGCCTGTGGTTTTGTTTAACTTACGAGTGGGGTAGTACAGTGAAAAGCTGGTTTGTGCCCTTTTTATTATGCTGAGAGGTAACTGTTTGAGCCCTCAACTCACTGGGTAACTGTTCTCGTCTTGCTCTGAGTACAAACATGCTCCCTGCATGTGGACGCGGGCTCCATGGCCTTCAGCACGTTCTTTCCCCACTTGGCTGAGAGGCAGAATGTGCGAGGCACTGGGATCGGTGCTGGGGGTACAGGCCGGGCGGGACTAGGTCCCTGTCCTCAAGGGGCTTGCCTTCTGGGGGGAGGAGGGAGAGCCTGGGTAACCAGTAGAGTGCAGGAAATTGGGAGAGGGGTCATGCAGAAGGAGGTGTGAGCAGGGCCGGCACCCAAGGCAGGATGTGCATTTCCACCCTGGAGGGAAGGTATGAGAAGGATCTGCAGAGGAGGCAACTGGGAGGGGTCTGGGAAGCTGCAGAGAGGAGGGCACTCGGTCTGTGACGGCAGAGTCAGCGTGTGACAGGTACACAGGGTCACTCTGTGACAGAGCAAATGCGGTGCTTTCTTGAATTGGGTGATACTGGAAGTGGGATAGAAGATGGGGACATTACATGCCCATTTAGGGGGGTTGGACTTTATTGCCCAAGTAGGGTTAGTAATATAAGTGGGAGAAAGATCACGCCAGAGGTGGTGTGGAGGCAGAATGATACGCTGTCACCGCCACAGCCTCCTTAATGTTGCTGGACATGGTGAAAGGGCCTTGGCGGCCCTGTGTATGCGGGGAGCTCGAGATGGGCGGACTGTCCTGGAGACTCCGGGCAATCTGGGTAATCACGGTGGTCCCAGGAAAGTGCAGGAGGAGAGCTAGAGATGACAAAGGGACAAAGGTCAGGACGACGCAACCTTGCTGGCTTTGAAGATGGAGGAAGGGACTGACCATGGGCCCAGGAATGGCAGCTGGAAAAGGCAGGAAGCAGATTTTCCTGTAGACTTTCCAGAAAGGGACACAGTTCTGCAGATACCTTGACTGTAGCCCCAGGAGACCTTCTGAACTACTGAGCTGTGCACTGCTAACTTCGTGCTGTTGTGGGCCACTGATTCTGCACACTTGTTCCAGCAGCAGTAGGAAGCCGGAGCCCTGGGGGAGGCCTGGAGTGGGAGGGACACAGCTGAGGAGAGTTCCTCGGCGCCAACCGAGGCGGCAGCCGTGTAGGAAGACAAATGATTTCACACATAGGCCTGAGGCTGGGGCCAAATTTGGAACTGAAATTTTGGAGTCATGGGCCCATAGGTGGTGGCTGAAGTGCTTCCAGAGAGGAGGCTGCAGTGGGCGAAGGTGGAGAGGAAGCTGTGGGATGGGCAGGATGGCGAGTGGAGAACCTCCCCGCAGGTGGAGGCCACCGGGCACCGGGACAGCGCGTCCCCTGGAAGCTGAAAGGGGACCCTGAGCCTCTCAGGGCTCAAGGAAGAGTTCCTGAAGGAAACAATACTGTGAGCCCTGAAGGATTAACTCAGGGGGAAAGGGGCTGCGCATCTGAGATGAGGGAAGAGCCTGAGGGCATGTGCGGGGCTGAGAGGCAGGGGAGCCGCTGGGGCAGGACTGCCCTGCGAGCAGGGAGAGGAACCTCTGCCACAGGCGTGGGATTTAAGGCTGGTTGAGTAGATTCACAGCAATTTTGCAAATGAGTGTTGAAAGGCACACATCAGAGGTATTTTTAATTAACTTCCTAATTTCCGATGCTTAAAATAGCTGCAGATGAATTTCCCTACTGCAGGGGCTAACCGTGACACGGCACCCAAAAGGTTTCCATAGACGACATAAAGGTCGTTATCTCCTCAGCTCTGGGAACCCTTTCACCATCAGCCACCGGGTCCTCTCATTCTCAGAACACACAAAACACAGAAGACACGTCCCCATCCAGGCTTTCCCCCCAGTGTTCCCATCTTCTCATATCCAGATTTTACTCATTCTTGAAGCACAGTCCCAAGGCCGTCTCCTCCAGGAAGTTCTCCCTGAGCCCTCAAGCGGGAATCAAGGGTTGGAGGGGTGTCACCGTCACCTCTCTGGACTAACCTGTAACTCCCCGGCCCAGGGTGATATTGAGGAGAAAGGAAAGAAATCTCTGCAAAGTGGGATGGGGAAAGTTCTCTTATGGCATTTGAACGTTTGCTGGAGTGTTAGCAGAAAGCCAAGTGAGTAAAGCAGGCTCTGTGCCAGGTGATGGGGGGTTTGTGTAGAAGAGAGGTACGGGGGGGGGGTGGAGGCAGGAAGGAAATCAATTCAATACTTAATCAGGAGGGACAAGGACAACTCGTTTTGTGTCAGGAATTATTATATGTGTGCACATATATGTATATACACCCACATTTTTTCTATTAAATTTAGAAAACTGTGCTAGTCTTCCCTAGGGTGGTAACTTAACTTCCAGTGTGTCAGAGGCCGGAGACTGGGGCTTGTTTTGCTGATGTGATGGTGTCAGCATGTCACGGGTAGGACACAGCTCACGTCTGTGTGAGGCATGCTGTGACTGCTGTGAGTGCCTGATAAAACACAGATGCTCGGTTCACTTTACATTTCAGATAAATAATAAATTTTTTTAGTATAAGCCAGCCTTAAATATTGCATGATACATTCTAAAACAATTATTTGTTATTCATCTGAAATTCAAGTTAACTGGGCGTCCTGTATCTTTGTTTGCGGAATTTGGCAAGCACACATAGCTTATGAGCAGGAGGCCACATCCCGACAGAGTATTGTGATTTCTGGTAGATCAGTGTGGCTAATTTAATTCCTTTTTACCTCTGTGGTTTTATGATCCCTTCATCTCTCTCAATACTGGAGATACCGAGTTTCCTCCAGCAGGCCATCTCACTTAGCATTACAGGCTAAAGAAGGAAGGGTCCATAACTGCTAAGATGGCCTATCCCAGATGCTCCCTAAGCTGCTCCAATAGTCTTTCTAATGTAACCTAAATTTCTGGACTGTTGGCCTTTCCCCACATCCTCCAGCAATGCTGCCTGTGAATGAACGACCACAGGGACCCATGAGGGCCTTTTATGTAACACACCCCTGGAGGTACCTGTCATGGGGTCTTTCTGATCTTTCTGTTTGGCAGAGCAACCTTGGGAAGTTGGGCTTCAGTGCTACTCGGCACAATGGAGGAGGCTGCCCCAGGGCTGGCTGCTAGAGGCACCACCATTCAGGGCGCCCTGGCTCTAGGGAGGTCTCCTTGTGGTACAGGAGATTGAAACGCTCTCTCCACAGACCTTGGACCACCTTCTCCGAGATGTCTGACCACAGGTGCAGAATCACTGCTGTTCTACCCTGGGCCTTGGATCCTCTGGCTTCTGCCCTTTGTTGGGGTTCACTGCTTTCCTCTCCCCAAACTGTGCTGCTGCTGTGGAGCCCATTCCACGGCTGAGAGCTCGTGTCCAAGGCAGAAGGATTCCTATACTCACTCTCACCCTTGGTCCTATTCGCATGGCACAAGATGGTCAGCTATTCTCTCAGTTGTACTCACTTTTCACTTAAAAGAACCTCTTCATCCTCCCCCACATGAAATCTATTGGTTCTCTCTTGCTTGGTACTTATAGGATCTTGACTGTTCACGACAGCCACGTGCATTTGTCTTTATTGACTTCCATTGTGTGTAATTGAGTCATCCATCCGGTTTGCCTGTATCATTTTGGATGCTTCAAATTGTCAAGTGAAATAGGATCTACACTGATGTAGAAAATTCCCCTTTTAGAAACTCGAAGAGTTTATATGATTACACTGGAAACAATGACAAAATTCATTATTTTTATATTTTAAAATAATATTGCCTAAAATTGTCAGTTGAGTAAATTGGAAAACAATTGTGAAAGGAGCATTTGAATACAAATACATGTAAAATATAAACCTCCCATTTGAATTTCCAGAATCAGGTGGATTTGCAAGTGGGAATCCTTGAGTTCTTCTCCCCTCTTTCATATGGGAGCACCATTCCACTGTGCGCGCGCGCGCGTGTGTGTGTATGGGTGTGTGTGTGCATGTGTGTGCATGTGCGCACGTGTGTGTGTGCGTGTGTGTGTGTGTGTGTGTGTGTATGTGTGTGTGTGGGGGGGTATTTATCAGACTGGAAATGCAAAATATCACCTTGGTCAAAAACAATAAAATTTCTGACTATCCTCTTTTGCTTTAAGGATAAGTTTCAATCTGAAGATTTTTTTTTTTAAATCAACTTTTTCTCATAATACAAAGTTTCTACCCAACATTTGAATACAAACAAAAATTATTTGATATGGTAATTTGTCCAGCATATTGCAAACTGTTTCCATTTCCCTTTATTGTCCTCTAATGATCTCATCAAGAGCGCATAATTAGTTCACTAGACTGCAAAACACTGGCTCTCCCCTGAAGCAGCCAAGCAGAATTCTTCACTAACCCCTCTCCCCTCTGGAGTTCACCACTGTTAATGGGCCATGCTCAGGAGGAAGAATGCTGCCGGATATGCTGTTATAAACACAGTTTGAGATCTCTGCCTTGAACCAGCAGTTTAGGGACCATCATAGTCTGCAGAGAAACATAAAAGGAAGATTTTTCAAAATCATGTTGCCAGTGTCAGTTAACAATGGCTTTCTGTGCCTCCCGATATAGCTGCGAGCTGCGAGGCAGATGGATTTGGGGGCCGGTTTTCCGTGGTTTGTACACATCTCTTGATGTGCTCTTGTAAGGAACAGAATGTGGGTCCAGCAGTAACTTAAGGATGGAAATCTCAAAACTGAATTAAGGATGCCAGTTATATTTATAGTTGTGACTAGGGGTCCTTCCTAAAGTCTATGCTTTGTTCTGAGTGTGAAGTAGAAACAGGTAGTTTTGAAATGTGGCTGAGTTTTCTGGCTGTGTGAAAATGGTCCAGGGAGACAGCCCCCTGCACCTCAACATCCTGAACATTGTGTCTCTAATTAATACACAAATTTATGTTCAGTTCTAGAAATACTCCATCAAAGACCTCATATGGAATAGGAATTTGAGAAAAGTTTGTGCTTTTTCCCTGAAATTAAGTCATCAAAGCCATAGAAGCATTTTATTCTATAAATAGCCACTGAATGTCCCCCGATATAATTTTCTTTTCCTCACTAATTAGTTAAAGATGAAATAGTGCTTGAACACTTCATAGTCTTAAATTCACAATATTTTACTTAATTAAAATAGGTAATTTAGAAAAATAATTGGCAATTGCTAAAACCTCTAATGCTGATGAGAATGGAGCTGGAAGCATTCTTTCATCACAAATTGGTACTTAAAATATAAAGTTCTGCACACAGCTGGAAAGTGCCATTGCAATTTGGCATTTATGTTCAGTAGCTATCATTAAACCAAACAAACTGAAATTAAGGAGAAAAGAAAAAAAGTGGATTTTAAAAGGCATACTCAGGGTAGATTCCCAGGGCTCGAAAGTGTAAATATGACTTTCTAAGCATTTATTGGGAAGTCTATGGGTGTGCAACAGATCTGCGGATTTCTAATACGATGATGCATTTCACACTTTATTCTGGAAATATCGTTTTGGGAAGAACAAAGAGAAAGTTTAGAGCACTTTCCAAAGAGACTTGGAAGAGAGTCCCTCTCATAATGGAAAGAAGGTGAGAGAGACCTGGAAATACAGCTGTGATGATATCTAAGTTCTGTTAAAAAACTTAAAGCTATGTGAAATGATTTTCCTCGGACCAAAGGATAAATTTAAATGAGGGAATTCGACTTTTATTCACAATTTGAAAGGTGAAGTCATCCATGTGACTGGATTCATGCTTACGGATACTGACTTAAATAAGGCTGGAAAAAAGCAAATCATGCTTTTGGCACATTTTCCTATTGACGACAAATAAAATGTCTCTCTGAAATTCCATACAATGTGGCACAGATTCATGCTAATTTGCAGGAACACCAAAGAAAAACACATCCTTTGGAGAGCTTATTTGTTTAGTGGGAGGCTGTCTTTTTCAGGCCTGGAACAAAAGTCTGCTGGTGAGGGTGAGAACATAACGCAGACATCATTATGTGCGCGTTGCTGCGGAGGGCAGGGAGGAGGCATTCCAGTCTACACTATGGAATTTGCTATCACATTTTTCTCCTTGGTAACACATTAAAAAACATAAGCTTTTAGGGGGGATTCTGGGAAGATGGCTGACTGGTAGCAACCCTGGTCAGAGGCTCCTGAACAAAGGAAGAAAAACTGGTTGGAATCAGAATCTATGAAGTCAAAGACGGGGAGCTGAGCCCAGAAAGAAGTTCGGCAAGCTATAAATCCAAGGAAGATCATTTAAGAACA
>NW_003852451.1:5066672-5073958 GCF_000181295.1 Otolemur garnettii
AACAGTCTAAAGAGCAAGGAATTAAAAACAAAAAACAAGACCTACTCTAACAAATGTTTCATTCTAGTGGAGTACAAGGGTGATATTTCAGCTCCACCAAACAAGTCTTTAAAATAAGGATTCTTTATATTCTTTTGCAAATAAACGTCCAAAATATTTATCAAATTGCAGTCATGTTAAAGCAAATTGAGCATTTTTCAGTTTTCACGTCTGTTTTGAGATGTGGAAATTTAAAAAACTCATACGTTATTTACTTCAGATTCTGCATAGAGAACAAAGCAATTTGATACATTTAAATCTTAAGACATGTACTTCTGAAATCATTGTTTTAAGAGAAAGTCTGAAGTTGGTTTTTGATGTTTCAGTGCAGAATGAACACCCCAAACAATAATTATATAATTAAAACCTAGTGCAAAAATGTTATGCTTGGCTACTATTTTCACTAAATTTATAATTAAAAAAAATATTTATTTACCGAATGCTGTGTGCCATTTACTGACTTAGAACTTTCAAGACACATGAATCCAGGTTCCAATAGTTGAGGAGTCACTGCCAGGCAGGGGAATGATAGTGCCCAAGTGCTAGCAGAAACACAGGGGGACAAATAATTCTCCTGAGTTTTTTCTTTTTAGGGGATGATAGAGAGTGACTTGAGCCTGGAAGTCTTATTGAAGAAGCTGACAATGAATTGACCTTGAGGTCCAGTGGATGGGAGATGAGACGGAGGATTTCCGGCAGGAGAGGCAGGAATTGGAGGGAAGGTGGTGTGAAGATGGGTTGCAAGTTCAAGGGACAAGGAATGGTCTAGGATGGGCATAGATCGGGAAACAAGAGGGCCAAAGGCACAGAGGGCCAGAGGCCTGCAGAGGAAGATGAGCCAGATGGCGAGTGAGGTGAGCGTCCTACTCGGGATCGGTAATGGAGGTAACACTGACGCTTACATGGCATTTTCTCAGCTCTGGAATGTCATCCAGGCATGATTTGCTATTCTGATCCCTTTTCTACAGATGATGAGACTGAGATGTGGGCTGAGTGACATGGCCAGTGACACAGGAGGTGGTGCACCTCCACAGCCTACGAGACTGTGAGCTGTTCTGGGATCACGGATGGTTTCAGGGGCATCATCTGTGGGTTGAGGGACAGGGAGGGGAAGACCAGCAGCAGAGACAGCAGTTAGAAAACCATCCAGACACATAACAGGGAGGGATTGAACTGAGGCATGTTCAGAAAGATATTCAAGGGAAATCTAGAAATGTATCACTTAAAATTCTGCCATCAACTTGGAGTGGGGATTCCCAGGGAGCAAGGAGTGCCAGATATCCCTGAGTTTTCCAGGGAAATGGAGAGGCGTTGGCATTTTCTGGGGAGCCAGCGAGAATGATAGGACCAAGGTGGGAACACATAGTGTGGGGAGGAATGGCAGATTCACAGGTAGGTAGGCCCTAGCTGGTGGTGGTGGGGGGTGGGTCAGATGCCCTCGGGAAGCTTGGGAAGGCCAGAGGGGTCTGGTGTGGCTGAAGATCTGGAGGCCCAGAGGGTAGAGGCCGAGCACAGCCAACTGGCAGACAAGAGGTAAAAGAGAAGAGAGAGGTCAAAGGAAGGAATCCAGGAGTCTGGGGGACCGGAGGCCTCTGGATGGCTTATGAGAAAACATTCAGGAAAATATGTAGCTTGTGATGGACTGAAAAGCAGATGGAAAGTAAGGAAATTGAGGTTTCATCAGGGACCAGTGTTTTCCAGAAGTTTTGTAGGGAGGGCAGGCAAGGCTGAGCACGGACGCCTCTGTGGTGCACTTCTTAGGGCTTGAACAAGGACTGCAGGAGGGTCATGTGTTGGGAGGAGGAGGGAGAAGCTGACCCAGCAGGAGCCTCTAGGGTGGAGCAGGCAGGGGCTTGGGGGACGACGGGTGGGGGGGGGGAGCGAGTGACCCACCAGAGCTGTGGTGGCTGGTCTCCGGTCTCCAGAAGGAGTGGATCCCTGCTGCCTCTGATGTGTGAAACACGGCCAGCTTGGGGTGTGCACAGGGGATCTGACTGAAGGCTCCTGTTTGTGGAACAGAGCAGGGCTGGAACAGGAGCCTGGGGAAGGGGAAGGAAAGCCAGCCAGGGCCCAGCAGAGGGTGGACATCACCCCTCCTAGTGGAGCCCATCAGCAGTTACACAATTTCCTCTAGCTGTGCTTGGCAGTGTTCAATAGATATTATGGATGCTTTTTTTTTCCAGCCACAGATTTTTCACAAAATGCTCATTCACATCCATGAGAATACTGTGCACGGATCGCCAGTCTGCGATGCAGCAGCCAGTTGTGATCTGGTGCCAAGTGCAAGTTTCCAGTGGCACTGGAATCTCTAATTACAGCTGCACAGACAGCTCCAATCAATGGAAGAATAAAATATTTTCAGTGTCAGCAACTAACAGCCTGGAGTTCTGAGCATGTGTGGACTGTAGTGCTCCATCTCCGGCACAAACAACATGCAAACTTGGAGCCAGATGGAAGAGAGAAGAGCTGCAGAGGAGGGAGCTCGTAAGTCAAAAAGCTGCGTCACTGCGCTGTCATCTCCACGCTCTCAGTGTCACGCGCAGTTAATAGCGGGCGTGCTACCATATGAGTCTTAAGAGGGATGTGTGGATTTTGAGGTGCAGTCACCTTGTTCCTTCATAACATGCTGTGCTCTAAAAAAAGGCATGGTAGGCTCGATGCAACTCGCCGACCAAGCATGTTTTCTGTGTGCAATGCTGACCACCGTGGGCTGGCCAGATTCGGCTCCCACACGTTACACTGTGCTCCGAGAGAACGTTTTTTAATGAAAGTTTGCATTGGCTCTATCTCTTTGCGTTTCACATTTAAATGAATTATACAATAAAAGAAAATTTAAAGAGTATTCATAAGGTGCATAATATATGCCAGACACTGTCCTAAGTAGAGTGGAAGGGCATGGAGATGACTGACATCTCCTCAAAGGCTGTCTCTAATGTCATGGGCACTCAAACACTCAGGCTGCCAATCTGCAGCATTAAAAACAAAAAAAACCCAAAATAACATAGATCTGGTAAGAATAAAAGCCCTCACATTCTAATGGTCTGTGACTTAGTACAAATTTCTAACATTCCTGCCTGTGGACTAGAGTAGACATCTTTTTTCCCAAGAGTAAATTTGCTGTTTAACTTCATATTTTCATGGTATCAGCCAAGCGATGTATCTTAGCCAATCTCTAGGAGAGGCTGTCTCGTAGGAGATGCTGTACTGGGCATCAAGGGGATAGGAGGGTGGATGAAACGCTTAAGAAGCAGGCTGGAAATGAGTCTCCCATGGACGTGTGAGTCCATTTCTTTTCTGGCTATTAAAGAAAGGTCCCCGAGGTGGGGCTGTGGTAGGGTGTTGGCTGGGGGGGGCTTTATTCAGCAGACAGCAGGGGACTGCTGAGGGTAAGGGTCGCTGGGCACCTAAAACACAGCCAGAGAGGGTGAGCAGGGCAGTGTGCAGCCTGAGAAGGCCATCCAGGAGAGTGAGATTCCAACTACGTTATGGTTTGATGGACATGGAGTAAGTTTGGTTAGTAGAATTTCAGAGAAAATGTCATAATGGGAATAGAAAGAACTGCCATCTCATCACTGGGCTTTGGTGGGAAATGCTGTTTCTCACTAGACTGAAGACATGGAGACCAGCAGCCTAAAGTCTCCAAGATCTGGCTTGCTCATCTGCGAATCAGGGATGGTGACCTTGCTTACGTGATGAGATTGCCATGAGGATTAAAGGAGGAAAGGTCAGTGAAGACAGATATACCACCGTCGTCCTATTAGAATGCTGCGTTTTCTTTCTTCTATATTTAAGAAGTAAACACACAAGTGTGTTTTGTGATCTGTTCAGGAATGCATCTGTTTGCAATGCTCACATTTCCTCCTTTTATTAGAATCTGAGACATTCTTGTAATTCTACACATTGAACTGGATTGATCGTCTGTGCTGAGTTCAGTATGTGACCATCATCAGTCAGGCAAGGACCCCACACCCCAGCCTCAGGAAGGAAGGAAGACCTTGCCAAGTAACTGTCATGGGAGCTGGGACTGGTGAGCTTCGTAAGGGATATCCCGACAAATACAAAGGATGTTCAGAAGAGAATTAATTACATTCCACAGACAAGGGATGAGCTATTTAGAACTAGGATGGCAATGCTAGTCAATCAGCAAGAGAGTCAATCAGCTCCCATATGCTTGTGGTCTGACCATGTGCAAGGTGGCACAATATTGTCTCCATTTACAGAGGAATGTTGTGAAAATGAATAGGAAGTTATCTTCAAAACAATTAGAGATGTTTGGACAGAAGTCACCATGAGAAAAATTCAAGTATATCATTTCTGAAAAGACATTTTAAAAACACGTTAGTTTGAAAGGCAAAATACAAGAACAGATTGGACTTAAAAGATGTTATTAGATGCTTTGTAGAATGAGGTTGAACACCCTATATAAACAGAAACCATTCAGAATTACTGTTATGAAAAGCTAACAGACAGAGATGAAGAGGATGCAGCCATTTCATTTACCTGTGACAAGAAGGGAGGGCCATGGAACAAACTAGAACAAAAAGATAACATACAATGTCAGGAGTTTTTAGAAAAAAATAGAGAGTTTCCTTTCCTTCAGACAATATGCTCCACATATGGCAAGTTTCTTAGCTTGATAAACATCTACAAGTAGATAACTTTGAGACAGATGGTAGTTTCACGACTTTGTCTTATTAATTTCCATGCCATCAGAGTGAATAATTCACAATTCGGATGATCAGCTTGAATTTTGTTTCTGAAAATCTACAGAAGGCATCAGGGTAAGTGACCAATGAATGAAACCATCCCAGTTGCTGTTGGTAGCTGATTTTTGCTGTGGTCAGGAAATCATGGTACAGGCCAACTCTTGGTATTCCAAAAATGGAGACAAGGCTATCGAGGGGATCTCCTGATCGGTGCAACACACGAAGATTTATAAAAGAAAAAAGGGACGAAGGTGAAATGAAGAATGATGACCTGTCACATAAGGCACCCTGGACTTCACAGAAATGTCAGTGTACAGGCATTATTAAGGAGACAGATGAGCAAACAGATGGGAAAGACCACTGGTAGGAGCAGAAGCTGGAAAATGTTACTGCTGTTTATGTGCAATGGAAATTCACTAATTTTTAGGTTTTCACCGCCAGAGGTTTAATGTGCATTGAAAAGGCAGTGCTCAGAAGTGAAGGCAGAGCAAGCCGCCCACCCTGCAGTGGCCTCTCATCTCACCTGGCTGGTCTCCGCCTCCTCGCCCATCTCCAGCAGGTGTCAGCATCTCCCCTGCACAACGCCTGAGGCTAGGCAGGGCACCTCTCCAAGAAAATGGGATTCAACTGTGGTGGTAAAGATCACCAGCCCAAATTCCATGCCACTGACCCCGGCCAGCCTCTTCCCACATCGCACACAAACACATCCAGGTTCTCCTTGGAAACACAAATTAGGAGGATGGATACACAATTCAAGGTAGCTCTCCTCCAACTCAGCACTTTGGCATCTGTATTCAAATGGTAGGGGCATTCCTGTGCCATGGAGGGTGTCCAGCCGCACCCCTGGTCTCTGCCTTCTACATGCCAGTCCTTCCCCCGCCCCGGGTAGCAACCAAAAATTTCTCCAGACATTGTCCTATCCTCCCACCCTCATTGGTAGCAACCAAAAAATTCTCTAGACATTGTTCAATGTCTCCTGGGAGGGATGATCATCCCAGGTTGAGAACCAGTGCTCTAGACACGACAGGAAGAGGTCACCCAGTGATCACAAAGAGTAATGCCACTTGTGGTCCTGGAGGGGTGTGACAGGTCATATTTATAGTTGATGGAAGATGGAGACAGGAGCATGCAGACTGCATGGCTCAGATTGGTTCTACAGAAGTGACCAGTGCTGGTGCTGTTCTCAGCATCACAGTTCACAAAGCACTTCCATACGTGTTGTCTCACTGAATCCTCACTGGACTCTGAAAAGTACAGCATCTCTAGTTTAGGAATAAGAAAACCAAGGTGTGGCATGGTCAGATGATTTGTCTATGATCTAAGATTTATCTAGAATGAGACTGAGGCCAGAATCAAGCCAAGGCCTTTGGATTCCAGATTCTGGACTCTTTTAGAAACTATCTCTCCTCGGAGGTGGGGTGGAACCGGAGATCAGAGGTCTCCCAGCCAGAAGTCACCCAGATGTGTCATTAACAGCAGTGAAGCTCAGAGTCACTGCCTGTCCTTTTCAGTAGGACACAGAGGGGATGAGGACAGAGGTTGGGAGGGGATCCCCACCTCTGTACCTGCTTTAGTATTTCAGCATGAAAGAATCCCCTGCAGACCCATACCTGATGTTATTGACTGAAATGCACTAACACAACAGGTACAGAGAGAAAAGGACTTTATATTCGTATTTAGTTTTAACAGCCTGTTAAAACTTTGTGTTTTTATTATACAGATGTTAGTACAGCAACGTCTATAACATGCTGCTATTCCTATTACCATAACTATGTAAAACCTGACGTGCGTGTGTTAGTTCCCCATGCAGAGTTCCTTTAACTGGGAGGCTGCGCGGCTACCAAAACTACTTTCTACTCTGCTCTTCTTGCAGATTCACTGAGAATGTCTTACCACTTAATTTTGTAACAGAAGTGTAAGTGGTAAGGATTCCCCTCATGCTGTTTAAATAAAATCATGCTTTCTTAAAAAAAATAAAAACTACTTTTCTAAAAAATATATGCAATTACTAAAGATATCAGCTTGGAAACATCGGTCGGCTCAAACTCCACAGCCTCCACACTGGCCTCCTAGTGCTTCCGCCCCTCCCCTCTCTTGGGATCTCACTGGGCTGAGTTTCTACCCAGTCACTGTGGCCCAGCCCCCACCAGAAGCGCGTTCTTTCTGCTTCACCTGTGACAAGCTGTGGTCACCCAGGCCTGTGGACTCCTCACCAGTAATACATCATGACGAAACAGAGCTATCCTTGGAATGGAAGCTTGGCTACATTCTTAAAAAGCATTATTTTAATTTAACATCATATACACACACATGTGTAAATACATCGACTGGGGAATAAACTGGGTGTTGCTGCTTCTTTGGGGGGTGGCCTTTATTTACTTATTCAGTTCCTTGAATATGTATTGGTTCATTTAGGACTTTTATTCTTTCTTGAATAATTTTTGTGAGTTATATTTTTGGTAAATTATTTCTTTCAACTAAGTTTTAAATTCATTTGCATTAATTTATTTATGACAAAATGGCTGTTACATTCCCCTTTTT
>NW_003852451.1:5074110-5120944 GCF_000181295.1 Otolemur garnettii
GCGCCCACCACAGTGCTTGGGTATTTTTTTGGTTGCAGTTGCCATTGTTGTTTTGGCAGGCCCAGGCTAGATTTGAACCCGTCACCTCAGGTGTATGTGGCTGGCGCCTTAGCCACTTGAGCCACAGACGCTGAGCCACACTCCCCTTTTCATTAGTGCCATTGCTTCTCTGTGCCTTTTTTCCTGCACCCAGGATAGGCAAAACACCTATATGCCTCTGGCCAAAAAAGCTGTTTGAGAGAGGGCAGTGAAAAGATTTTGTGCAGGCATACTTCTGAGATACTGAGGCAGAATCCCATGTGGCCAGGTTAGTTGCAGGCCTAACATGACCAAGGCTTTGGCTGAATAGCATTTCCAGATGGCGTAAAGGAATTAAGGTTGACTTTATAAGGCCAATGAAAAAGTCCTTTGGAAAACTGGCCAGATACCCATTAGTAACCTTTCCTGATCTGTGGTAAGTGATGAAGGTCCCTTGCTGATGGGTCTGGGAATGGAAATGTGCTAGGAGACCTCAAAAGAAGAGGAATTTACCCAATGCATACAGTATCAAATGGCACAGATGAAACCTGGGCTCATGAAAGGCTTTTGAGAAGTCCAGGCTGAGAATTCTTTACAAAAGACTCCAGCAAACCCCACCCCCACCCCCCGACTTAAGGCCTACGTGGGAGCAGTGGTTTGCACACAAATTCCTGTATGCCCAAGAAGTTTCTCTATGCTTTGCTTAAAGATTTGAAGTAACTGCCTTCAAATGGCATGGTCAGTAGAACAGACGTTCAAATTGTCTCTTTACCCCATAGCCTCAGGCTTCATCAGATAAGAACAAAGAAAGTAATAACTGACAATACGTTCTTCATTAAGTTACCTTAAACCAGGTTATGTTAAAAGGGTTATGCTTAAAGGTGTATGTTGGGTGGATTATCAGATTACTAGAGAGGAGCTACTTATAGGGCGGGTGGTCATAAGATGTTTAAATGGATTAATGGAGTCATTGATGTCCTGTGCAAAGGGATTGTGAGGTAATGTTAATGAATGAATGTTAATGTGAATGAATGTTATGAGGTCATTGCCGTACAGTGTGCATGCACAAGATTGCCTGTACAAACCAACAGCAAATAAAGAAAGCTCGCCATTTTGCCTGAGCAAGCAGACGGTCACCTTTATTTAAAACACAATTTCTCTGAGCATGCTTATTCTCTGTGACATCGCTTTTGCTTTTCCGTGACAGCCTTACGGCAACACCCAGTCTCTGTGGAAATTTGCTTGTTTTATCAGCTATCAGAAAAGTAGGTTCTGGTTTTATAGATAGATCCTCTCTACCATCTGCTTGATATCCAAGTCATTCATTTTTGCTCCTTTATTTATATCAGTGGTTCTCTCAACCTTCCTAATGCCACGGCCCCTTTAATATAGTTCTTGTGGGTTGTGACCCATAGCTTGAGAACCGCTGATTTATATCTGTCTGTCTTTGTTGAGTTTACCTTGTTCTTTTTTTCTGATTCTTAAATTGAATGATTTCCATTTATTTTCAATGTAGAGCTTTAGTTTATGAACTATAAATTCATTTAAAACATTGTCTTTTAGTGGCATCATGCCTAGAGAGATCATTTGAAGAGCAGCATGGATTCTTCATGCTGAGATTTTGTTGAGATTTTAATCTTCATTGTGGTCAATCTTGCCCGCATTCAATAAGCATAGAAAAGAGTGTCTCTATCTGTTAAGGGCAAGTTCTCATCTATATGTCAAACTCACTTGCACTTTTTGTTACTTAAAAATTATCTATGTTGTAGCAATTTTTTTGTTTATTTTACTAATAGTTTGTTAGAACTATAACCTCCCACTTTGTGGATTTGTTGAAATTTTCAAATAATTCTGTTAGCTTTTGATTTATCTATTTAGATTATGTTGTTGGAATAATACAAGATAGTGATTTTGGTGGATTTTGCTTCTTATCATACGATATCCCACATTCACTTATTAAAGCTGTTGTAAAGTTTACAGTGATTAAATATTTTTATCTTTCTTTTTTTTTTTTTTTTGAGACAGTCTCACTTCGTTGCCCTCAGTAGAGTGCTGTGGTGTCATAGTTCACAGCAATCCTGAACTCCGCTCAAGTTATCCTCTTGCCTCAGCCTCCCAAGTAGCTGGGATTACAGACAGCCACAACAATGCCTGGCTATTTTCAGAGATAGGGTCTTGCTATAGCTCTGGCTGGTCTTGAAGACCTGAGCTCAGGTGATCACTGCCTCCCAGAGTGCCAGGATTACAGGTGTGAGCCATCGTGCTATAATCTTTCTTTTAAACTTTATCTTTAAAGTTTTTATCTTTCTTTTAAACAAAAGTAAGTTTTACCCAGGTATTGAAAACTTTTCTAATATTATGCCAGTATGGTCTAGAGTTTTAATTTGACTTAAAATTTTAATCCAGAATGAATATGTGTTCCAAATTAGTATTTGGAAAAAATAGTCAAAGTTGATAAATCTTATTGAAATACATATCATTTGGGGATTACTAATTTTCCAAATTAGTATTTGGAAAAAAGTCAAAGTTGATAAATCTTATTGAAATATATATCATTTGGGGATTTGCCATTATTTCTAGTACCTCAAGCTTAACTTTGAATTTGTTCTTACAAATGTACTTATTTTTGACAGTAGTTTTACTTAGAGAGTTAAGTAGAGTTAGTAGACTCTTTTAATCTTTGTATGTCTGAAATCATCTTTATGTCTGAATTGTCACTCTTGAATGACATCTGACCTGTATATAAACTTCCAGGCAGTTGGTTATAGTTTTCAGCCCATTTTCTTTTCTCTCTTGCATCAGTCTAATTGTTTCTTTGTGGTAACTTGTCCTTTCTCTCTGCTTGACCTAAATATTTTCTTGTCGTCCTTAATGTTTTCTGGTTTTGTCACAAAGTAGATAGAATGGGATTTGCAATTGGGGTCACATTTCCAATGTGAGGACTAGCTTTCTATTCACTAATCTTTTCTTTAATGTTCTAGTTAAAAGTTTATCCACTCTAATCAATTTTTTCCAATTTATTTTAACCAAATTTTATAATTTGCTCTTCTTAATATTCATGTGATCTTATTTCAGGATTTCTGTTGTTTTCAAAAAAAGTAATTTCTTTTAGTTTTTGTATAAATTTATGTTGTTCACTTCTTTGTGCATCTAGAATATACTTATTTTAATCCTTCTTATACTGTTATAGAGATTTATTTTAATCCAGAATGAATACGTGTTCCAAATTAGTATTTGTGGGCTGTCTTTTTAGCATTTAATTTTTCATGTTCCATAAAATTTTGATTTACAGACTTATTTTAAGTAAAAAGTTCTTCCCCCCATTTTTATCATTCTTAATCATTCCTCTTCTACTTGGTATTTTGTGGTTGCCTCCATGCAATTTCTAGAACCCCAAGCCCAGCATCGGATAGCAGCTGGTAGCAGGTTTTTACTTTTTACAATTTATTTATTTTTTCATTTTTGTTTTTTATCTGGGCCAATTATTGACATTTATTTATTTATTTATTTGAGATACAGTCTCACTATATCACCCTTGGTAGAGTGTTGTGGCGTCACAGCTCATAGCAACCTCAAACTCTTGGGTTTAAGCGATTCTCTTGCTTCAGACTCCCAGGTAGATAGGACTACAGGTGCCTGCCACAATGCCTGGCTATACAATTTATTTTTAGTGGCAGACTCCACTCTAGCCGCTCACTCTGTGCAGTTAGCCTGGTCCTGGTTCTCCATCCACAGGGAGACTCATTCCTCTCACCCCATCCTCAGCAGGCTCTCAGCCCCACTGCCTGCTTTCTGAAGGGGATCTCAGGAGGCCTGTGGCTTCAGGCTCACCCCCAGCCCAGTGCTTCAGTCCCACTTCTGGTCTAATGAGAGATGTTACTCTAGTATTTGAGCCCAGATCTAACATCCTTGGAGTATCTGTCTATGGCTTATCAATCACTGCCACATGATTGGTATACAGCATGCATTTGTATGCAGCTGGGGGTGACTGTACAGAGCCCTCATAATGACTGAGAAAGCACCCCTCAGAGCAGTACTGATAGACTGCAAAGGCTGGGGTGGTTGGGGAACCTCCCAGGGGAGATGATTGGGTGGTGTGGACAGGAGGGGCAGTATTTGGACAGGCACAGAGGAACGGCTCAAGTGCTGCAGGTAGGAGCAGCAAATAATCCAGACCCAGGGGAGAAACAAGAAAACTCAGTTACCTCGCAATCAAATCTAGTTAAAACAAAACTTCTATAAAGGCAGTAGCAAAAGGCGAGGTCGGGCCAGAGGCTGGTCACACCTCATTTCCAACTTGAGGGATTTAGACCCAAAGTAATGGAAAGGCATTTAATTTTTAGCAGAGAGTAACAGACAAAAATTGCTACTATTTATTTAAAGCTTATTTTTTTTATAATAATAATCATTGTGCTAAATGCTTTACATAAGTTATCTCATCTGAGCCTCAAGCAACCCTAAAAAAGGATGTATTTTTATACCCATTTGATAGGTAAAACAATAGAATTTCGAGTGATTAAATAATTTGTCTGAAATCACATAGGCTGAATAATGGTCAGAAATATATCTGGTCCTGATTACCAGAACCTATAAAGGTTACTTTATTATGAAAAAGGACTAGCAATCCTTTTAGTCATAGTAATCTAGACTTAGGTTGAGACTCCAGAAAAAAACACTGATTTTGTATGATTATTCTGTAAATGATGTATGAAATTGAATAAAACAAGACAAGCTAGAACAGAGAGATAATTTAGGATGCTATGACAATTACCTGAGTATAATCAGGCATTTGAATGTTTATGATTTGTAATTAACATTTCAGCTAAATTTTTATTCAGTGGTACAATTAGCAGGTAGGGATAAATAAGAATGCTCTAGAGTTAATCCATTCCTAGGAGGTGGGCTATCATACTGATAACGTAAACCATCCATTTGGGGTACAGTTGTCATGTGTCCATTCATGGTCGCAAATACAGCATTTTTCCATTTATTCTTCAGGAGCCCATAGGTGACCCCTGTTCTGGTTCTTATGTCATAAGAACTTCTAAATCCAAGCTGGGGCATTTAACAAGGTAATATTTAAATTGCTTTATAATTCAGGTAAGCACCAGGCATAGTTTATAATGTGTAATTATAAAAACATTACTGTCAAATTGACAAGCGCTTTATGATGTATTTTCCATTTGCATTATGGGGACTTTGATATGCTAATGCGTACGGCTGCTCTGACAAGCTCTCTGTCTCCTGTTCATCATTCTCCACTCGGGGCTTCTGAGTCAGGCTTTGAAGCAAGTGGACCTGGGTTCTAAGGTTGGGAGAGGTGTTTTACCTGAGCTGCAATTTCCTCACCTCTAAAATGGTAAGATGTCATGTATCCAAAGGGGTTGATGGTGAGAAATAAATGTGAAGATGCAAAAAATCTGCTCCAGGCAGAGTCCATGGGCTCTGAGGCCATGGGCCCGGCTATGGGTCCAGATTCTGTCACTTGCCAGCAGGGTGACCCTGAGCAGTTTCTCCCTCTGTGAAATTTACTCCTGTTTCTTAGGATAGTGAAGATTAAATGAGGCTGCATGCACACAGCATCTGGTACTTTGTAAGCTCTTTATAAACATTGGCTATTACTGTTGTCACTGTTTATAGTGTGCCTCGGTGGAGACCAAGCCCCTGACTGGGAGCACAATCTTAGATCCCACATCTGAAGGAGACCGGTGGCTCTCTTGAGGGGTGAGGGGAGAGAGGAGGATGGAGCTCTCTCTCCAGTTCAGGAATGAGGGTTCTGCATTTGTTGCATGTGAAATCTTGGGGCTGCCCTTTGAATTGCCCGGATTTTTCTAAGGATTTTGGCTGGTTCATTCAGTTCTTTCTTGGCACAAAACTGAATCTTTATTGTGCTTAAAATGCCGGAGGAATAAAATGACGTGGAGGACTGGCAAGCAAACGATGAAGCAGGACAGGGAAGTACAATGTTTGGAATATATTCAAAAGGGGAGAATGCATCATGGTCAATGCAGGCATTGTAGGTCATGGATAATGATGAAATTTAAATTCATCTCCAAAGCCTGTGTGACATTGCAGGGAGGGGAGCGTTACGAACAATGCATAAGCAGGTCCCATAAAACAGAGCTCATTAAACAACTGGGATTTCAGACATGCACTGTGATAGATAAGGCTTCTCCAGACAAACCTCCTATTTCAAATTTCAGAAATATTGCTAGTTTCAAAGCTATTACAAAATCTCTTTGCTTATTTTTGTATCTCAAAATAGTTCCAGTAAGAAATGCCATTCGGAAACCTGGTGTAAATAGGAGTTTTGCTTAAATTATTCATCTTTTAAAACAGTGATTCTAAAGTCTTTATACATGAGGAATCTAATAGTTATAACCCAAAATTTTTCTATAGTGTTAACACATTGAGTATGCATCTTAAAATGAAAACACAACAGAAAAATTTGAGATCTATTTAAGATGAATCTATTTAATTCGTTGCATATGATCTTCTTTAAAAAGTATTTAGTGGAATAAATTATTCAAAGCCAAATGTATAGATTGGCGTAAGATAGATTTTGCATTAGTTCATTCAGAAACTCCTAAATTGGCAAAACACCAAGGAGTAGTACAACAGTCTCGTCTGTAACTATGAATAAATTTAAGAGATTATGCTAGAGAGGAAATCTGAGGATTATAGTAAACAGAAAAGTATTTTCAAAAAATGAACCCTGAAACTAACAGAAGTGGTGCAAACCTTTGTGGCAAAAACTTAAAATCATGAATGAAGTACACAAACATTCTAAATTAATGGAGATACATTATTTGTTTATGAATGGGAAAACTAGATCTCTTAAACACATTAATTTCCCATGAATTAATCTATAATTCAAAGCAGTTCCAAAAAATAATCCCAGCAAAGTTTTTCTTTCTTTCTTTCTTTTTTTTTTTTTTTACCAGATCTTGACAAGCTGACCCTTAAATTTAAATAGAAGCACGAATGTTTAAGACCAGATCAGATCATTTTGAACAAGATGGAGGAGTCCTCTATCTGTGACAATCAAAACAAGAGAGGCAGGAAGCCTGAAGGCCTAAAAGAAACCGTCACGTCAGAGAAAGGCCGGTGCTCACTGTGAGGATGAGACATTCAGTGACCATCCTGGGGCAATTATATCACTATGGGAGGGAAGGGAAGGTTGTCTCAAGGTGCAAACCCCTGAAATCACAAAGGGGGATGCCATGAACCTGATTATACTAAATTTATAATCTTATTTTGGTAAAAGACACAGTAAGTAGGAATAAAGATTGTCTGGAAACACATATAACAAATATAACCAAAGTAATAATGAATGAAATGCCAATAGACTGGTAAGAAATAAACAGCTCTGAGAAAAAAATGAAAGAAGTATTTATTTATTTTTTTAATTAAATCATACCTGTGTACATTAATACTATCATGGGGTACAGTGTGCTGTTTTTATATATAATTTGAAATAGTTCCATCAAACTGGTTAACATAGCCTTCATGTCCTTTTCTTAGTTATTGTGTTAAGACATTTATATTCTACACTTAGAAAGATTCACATGTACCCTTATAAGGTGAACCATAGGTGTGATCCCACCAATCACCCTCCCTCTACCCATCCTCTCCCCTTCCTCTCCCCTTTCCCCACATTCTTGGCTATAATTGGGTTATAGCTTTCCTATGAAAGCCATAAATTAGTTTCATAGTAGGGCTGAGTACACTGGATACTTTTTCTTGCATTCTTGAGATACTTTGCTAAGAAGAATATGTTCCAGCTCCATCCATGTAAACATGCAAGAGGTAAAGTCTCCATCTTTCTCTAGGGCTGCTTATGTACACCGTGGAATACTATGCAGCCCTAAAGAAAGAAGTATTTATGTAAGAAACGATGCTCAGCTTCTTGCTAGTTACAAGGAAAATGCAAATTAAAAGATAATAGCTTGTCTCCATTTGTTTAGCAAAAATTACAGCGTTTGGCATTTCCTAGTGTCAGCCAGCACTGGTAGGGACAAGTTCTTGTCTATTACACACGGAGCACAGACTGGAGAGCCATTTGGTAGATGAAGAAAAGTGAAAGATGTGTTGCACATAACTCTCAGCCCGGCATTTACACTTCTAAGTATATACCTTAAAAATCTCTATGTCCTAGGTACCGAAAGAAATGGGAAAGATTTCCCGAATTATTGTTTATAATAAAGAAAAATTTAGAAACATTTAAAACTGATAAGAGAATGCATACATTTGGGTTTATTTATGTAATATACATCTTCAGTAATTAAAATGACTTAACTAAAGTCATTTACAGCAATGTAGATCTAAAAAGAATACTGATGCGTGAGAAAACATGTCAAAGAGCGAAATGTACAATATTATTATACTGTTCTACATTAGAAATATGAAATTCATGTATTTATGGTTACAGAGATATTTACTGAGATTAAAAACGCATGTGCCTGATAAATAACGATTGCAGGAACCTCATTACTTCACCGAGAGTTAATTTAATGGGAGGAATGGTCCACAGGGGGTGTCAGTGTCTTCTGAGATGATTTTTCCCTTAAGAATCTTGTGAAGCAAATACAGAAAACTATTAAGATTTGATACAATTTGTTGGTGTTACACAGAGATTCATATATTCATCTCCATATTTTTCTGAATGTTTGAACTATTAGAAGGACATTAATTCATTATTATTAGTTATTTATGTAATAAAGAATATTATTCTGCAATATCAGAAATTGAAGATTTTCACTCCTTTAATTTAGATTTTCTGAAATTAAAAGGCAACTTACACTCAAGACATATATTAATAGAGTATTTTCTCCCTTTAAAAGCCATTACAAAATTCATGCCATGTTCTACAATTTTTGGTGCTTTAGCTATTAGTCTAGGTTACATTATCCTTCATCTAACCCTAATAGTCCTTTAGAGATGGATTTATGAATCGGGTAAGCTTGTTAGAGTAGGCAGGAAAGTGAGGTGTACAGAACAGGTTGTGTAAATGAACAGGATACGACATAGGAAAATACTGCCCGGCAAGGGTAGCCATAAGTGTCACAATGCAAGAAAGTGAGGCCTGAGCAGAGAAAGTAAGAAAGGAGACAATGTCAACAAACGGATGCCAAGTAAAAGAGCACACTGCCACAGCAAGGAAACCAAGGGTCCCCACAGCCACTGCGGAGGACACCGCACAAGCAACTCACTTCCACTCTTGCACAAGACCCTGAAAATGATACAGCCAGTCCTACTCCCAGGTGATCTCTGCCTCTCTCTGCCCAGAAAGACCCAATGGACAAGCGGAAAAGGGACTGTGTCTCCTACCAGCAGAAGCCCACCAGCCCAGGCTCCTTCTTAGGGCTGTTCTAATTACTTAATCTCCACAGATACTCCACTTCTGTTTTAGGAACAAACAAACATCAATGGGACTTCTTCTGTTTGGGAATCACACACCAGAAGTCAGTCAATTCTTCTCATCTTCCGTGATGAACACAGTGTGCACTGTAGCTATTGATTGTGTTTCCTCTTGTTCTTGAGTGTTTGCTGAACATTTCCCAGACTCTCGTGCAGTGAGGGTGGTTCAAGCCACTGGGCAAAGTCTAAGTGATAGGTGCCCCGTTCAGACCTGGCCTATTAACATCTCCCGCACAATCTCCGCTGTGTGACTGGCACCAAGAGCCGTGTGGGGTATAGGACAGAGCAGGTCCCTGCAGCTGCATGGAGCAGAGTTTTCCTCCCCCATGCTACCTGGACCTGACCAGCGCTGGCCTATTACCCTGAAATATAAATCCACTTACTGATTTTGAAGCCCCTGAATGTTGCTGGCATATTCTGTTACTTTGGCATAGTCTAGCTTAACTGATTTGTTCACAAGGAACATTATATGGACAAAAAGGACCAAGAAAAACTGCCCAGAAGTTATGCTCCCTAATCATCATTACCTTTCCTCATCACAAATCCTAGGAAACAACTGTTTAAATTACATTTTTTCTTGTTCACATCCAATTGATATTATCTGGAGGTCCACTTGGGAGTGAAATAAAGCTTTTGCCTAACACAAATTGATATCAAACACAATTAGGAATTATTTAGGTGTTTTTCTTCTGGACCTAATAACTGCCATTAGGAGGCCACAAGTAATTCATGAGTTGAGTCCAGTTCCTGCCAAGCAGCTGTCAGAGCGGAGTGTCACACGTGTTGGGTTCTCCCAGCTCTGTGGGTCACGTGCCGTGACCATCACGGTCTGTGTTTCCGCTCTTGGAGCAGGACTGCCCTCAGCTTCCCAGCACCATAACCAGGCTGTTTTAACCACAGGGCGCTTGCAAATTGCTTAAAGATTCTTAGAGGAAAAGTAAACTAGAAACAATGACATTCTAGTCTTACCGTATATAGAAGTTGGGTATTAAAATTTGTTCTTATTATAATGATCCCTGGTATTCAGGCTCTTCTTTTCCTTGCAAGAGATCTTTTTTTGGTGCTAGGACTAGAAAGTTTGCTCTGCTGCTTAAACAGGCAATTGATGACATTTACCAATGACTATATTCAAAGAATGCAATTAAAATAGCCATGTTTTAATACAACATGCCATTAGGAGGCCGGCAGTAAGTCATGAGCTGAGTCTCATGAATATATATTTGTTAAATTTCTGATAAGTAGTATAAATAGAACTGACCAAATTAAACATTTTTTTACCTTCAATAAATAAATCTTATTTTTAAGTCCACAGAGATTTAACTTCATTAGTATATTAAAAGCTAGTATGTAGTAGACTAATATCCTTAAGTCATGTGCGACTAGAGCAGCAGTTCTCAACCTGTGGGTTGTGACCCACAGGAACTATATTAAAGGGCTGTGGCATTAGAGAGGTTGAGAACCGCTGGACTAGAGGAAACACGTCACGGCTGGCTAGATGAGAATCCAAGCATGAGTCTTGTGTCCAAGTTTTGGGTTGTTTAAGATAAACTGATGCCACATATTAGATGAAAATATTAAAATATTCAATAAGTGCTTACTAGGCAAAGTATTGTGGTGGGCATTATGCAAGGGGATGGGTTTTTTTTTTTCACAAACAAAGAAAGAGTTTTACATTACCCTGAAGAATTCTGGATGTCTAATAACCCGTTCACGCATCAGAGCCCACTTGGCTTTCACGACACTTTGATGAGGTGGGAAGGGCAGCAGCAACCATGTCATGGCTGAGGGCATTTAGGCTTCAGCAGCCACTGTGTTAGTTTCCTAGGTCCACCATTAAAAAGTACCACAAACTTCGTGGCTTAATACAAGACATTTACCGTCTTGTAGTCTAAAATCAAGGGGTCAGCAGGTGTCTCTCTGAAGGCTTTAAGTGAATGAAGAGCCTGTCTTGTGTCTCTCTCCAAATTCTGGCGTTGCTAGCACCCACGGCATTAACTGACTTGAAGACACACCCCTCGGCCTCCGTCTTCACCTGCTGCTCTTACTTGTTTCCTCACATCTTCCTTCTGGGTGTGTCTGCTTCTGTCCTCTCTTCTTACAAGGACACCAGGCATCCTGGATCAAGGGCCCACCCCACTCCAGTATGACCTCACCTTAACAAATTACATCCGCACAGCCCTGTTTGCAAACAAGGCCACATCCTGAGGTTCTGGTAATGACGTGGATTTGGGGGCACTATTCCACTCACCTGCAATGTTTTGGGCTCTAGCTGCTCCCGGTCCAATCAGACAGAGTTCCAGGCACAGGCCCTCTGCTGGCAAAGATGTAGTCAGGTGAACCTGCGCCTGGTGTGTGGATCCAGGACTGGGGGGCAGAGGATCAGGATGTGGGGTGAGGAGGGGCCGGCAGCAGGAGATGATGCTGGAAAGGTAGGTTGTGATCAGAGGGGGAAAAACTTTGAAAACCACTTAATAAAATTTTGACATTGTGGTGTGTATGTGCGGGGAGGGGAGGTGGTTACTGAAGGGCTTTGAACCGAGAAGTAGTGGAAGTGGTGGGGTCAGATGCTTTGGGAGATGGGTTAGGGGCTTGTTAAGGCAGTCGATGCTGAAGGTGATCAGCATTTGAAATAGAGGATCAGAAAAGAAAGGAAGGAAGGAATAGTGACATAGGACAGCCAAGATGGACAAAAATTGGTTATTGACTTAAGGTCAATGGAAGAAGAATAGAATGAAATAGCCAGATGTCGGGCTGGGGACCAGGAGAAAGGAGGGTTCCCTTGACAGATAGGCAGTGGGTGTGATGTCCGGCTCTGTCAGCTTGGTCAGCATCTCTGAGCTGCTCAGGGTGACCACCCTTCCTCCCAGAGGGAGAGATGCAGTCAAGCCACACAAGACCAGGCAGCTCCGTGGGGATAAACCACCTGCAGCTGCTCTTCTTCCCATTCCCCGCGTCCTCCTCTGAGACAGTGCTGACTCTGTCGCTGGCCTTTCTCCTTTTACTTTTTTGTCCCCCCGTGTTCCCAGGAGCTCTGAGGGCCCCGCGAGTGAGGCACACCGTCCTCGGAGACAGTGCCCATTCCAGGTTGGTGTTAGCCCTCCCCTCCTGCTCCTGGTGCCTTCATGTTCTGAAATGATCATCCCTTCTGGTCTTGCTGGATTTTTTTCCTTACACATGGCCTTATCATTTGTCAAGCGGCATTACAAGCATTCTATAAATAGAAACCCATTTAATCCTTACAAGCCAACCTACTGTTGCCCTGTTTTGTAGATGAGGAAACTGAGGCACAGGTAGGCTGAAGAGCCTTGGCCAAGGACACACAGCCTGGAAGAGGTGGGGTCAGTGCCCTGACCACTGCCACTCTGCCTTGTGGGAATGTGGGGCCTGTTGTCCAGGGCAGCATGTCCTTGTCCCTAGAACATGGGTGGCCACTGGGCATAAAGCACTTTGTAGCCTCTAATCATAAGAAAACAAGGAACAGTCACAATTTTGAAATGCAGGTACTGTTTGGATAACATGTGAAGGACAGAATTACTTGTGATGAGATGTGTGATGATGTGTTTGTGTCCTGGAGGGGGGGCAGCAGTCTTCTTCCTTCATCTCTCACATGGTCACCTGGTCACCTTTTTGCCCCGTGGCAGATCCTGGACCTGCCATCTATGGCTGAAGTCACAATAAACCTAGACATGTAAATGTGACAGTTTCTTGTGATGGGACTAAATCTGGCTTCACAATTATTAACGTTATAATCTCAAAGTAATGGCTCTCTAATTTGAGGGCATATAAAATTCACTGGGAGAATTCAAGTGCAAATTCCAGACCGTTTGACCACTTCTCCCAGATGCTCACTCGAGAAATCTGTGACGCCATCAGGTGGGGCTTAGGAAGCGCCCATTGTAGACGGGCATCATGAGTCTAATTCACGTAGTTCGTCCAAGGACACACTTTAAGAAATTGCATTAGAGCCTGAGCCACCACAACCACCTATGGCATTTAGGTGTTTGCCTTGGTACTTTGAATTATTTATAGAATATTTAGAATCCTCTCATGTTTAACATTTAACCCACACCATCTAGGTTTCTACCAAAAAACAAGATGGATGAGATATCTATCAAATTTTATCAGTGTTTTTTTTTTATAATAATAAATTCTTTGGAACACACTTAAAAAGTGATTACTTTTAGAAACTTGATAATATAGACAAGAAATAGCTTTCCATGAAATAATGTATCTCAAATCATTATTTGGAAATTTTCCCATTGGTTATCAATTCCAGGTAACATGTACACAGTTTTCGCCAACGTGAGCCTGAGACCCCATCTGTGATTATTCTAATGGTGGGTACCACGTGAAACTTTCATAGTTCATGTAAATAATCTGTCAGGGTTTTAAAGCCTCAGAGCCCGAATATCACTGCACTAACCACTTTCTGTTCCACTTCTGCAATAAATTAATTTATATAACTGGCATGAATATAGCTTGTTTTTTTAAAAAAAGCTTGGCCTACAGACAAGAGAACTGACAAAGGCTTCCTCAGTTCATTTTCTACTTGATGGACGTGCGTAATGGGGCCCATCAGCTTCCATCAGCCAGGCCACGCTGCCAGGCCGCACCGCTGCCCTGCTGGGAGGTGGGTGCGTTTCTTTCCCGAACATACTTAGTGCCTTGAAGTAATCAAGTTTTCTCTCACGCAGCTACTCCTGACTCGAACTAAATTATAATTCTTTAGGAGGATGTTTAAACTCATTCTCCACTTACAACTGAGGACAATTTCTCAGCCCTGCTTCTTGTTCCAAAGAAAGCCTCGATTAATATCCTGAGAACTCGCGTTCGCTCTGCGTCCTCAATTCCATCCAATTTTAAGAGAGTATAGAGAATCATCTTCAGACAATCTCACCAATTTTGCTACTTTAAAACAATTATACTTTAAATTTAAAAATCTTCCAGAGATTGGAAATTTCACAGCTCTTTGAAAAATAATAAACCACAGTCAAGGAACAAAGAAATATTTTTAAAAATCCGTAGCACATACTCTAAATTTTGTGTTATGAGCTAGATTACAAAAGCAAGTGAGACAGATTAAAATACATTTTCTTGCCAAAACAAAAGATGTACTATTTCAACACTATCTATTAATTTAAAAATAATCTGCAGGCTTCCATTAGGCCATCGTACACATCTCTTTGAAATACAGCAATGCCTGGAAGCTGTGGTGCCCGAGTGACGTGGTGCAATGCCAATGACAAGATCGTCACGTCATTTCCGCAAACTCTGAAGGCACATGGACAGAAAGCATTTTCTTTGTGGTCAAGCCTTTTGATACTTAAATGTCAGGACCAACTTAATTCCATAGCCAAGGAAAATCAAACCAGTAAAAGTTAATCTAAACAAAGATACACAGTTATAAGGTGATCGAGAGATTCCTGTTCAATAGCAGCTGATCTCGAGGATACACTATGTGTAGCCAGGTCCCACGGGCAAATTACGGGGCTTAAGTAGTCTCAGTAGAATGAAGTTATGACTCATCCTCTCGCCACAGAAATACTAATTGACAAAAACACCAACTAAATGCACAGGTTAATTTTTATAAGTGGCATAAAAAGTCTCAAGTATAGTAGGTTGAGGCAATCTGCCTGTAAACTTCACAATTTGACACAGCATCGTAATTGAAAAATATCTGTGTGAAATACATTATCTTTGAGAAAAGTTTCTGCACCTTCCAGGAGAAGGAGGCAGGCAGAGCTCTGGAAAGCATGTCATTTTTGCTGACTCTTGGAAATGGCATTTGCCATTTCATTTATCCTGTTGGGATTTGTTTATAATCTAACTTAAAAAATGAAGGTACCATGATAGTTAAATTCCTCAGTGTTGTACTTACTTACATAACTGAGGCTATATAGTAAGTTCCTGGCCACTTACAGGTTATGACTTGTCAGCTCCAGGAGGGGCTCTGGGGCACATTGTCCTGTGTCCACCCTTCTTTGAATGGTGCCTAACCTGGTGTCTGGGATGTGGCAGGCAGCATAGCTGGGGTGCAGCAGCAGACTCTCCCCTGTCTAGTGTCATAGCCGGGTGAGCGCTCAGGGCTCAGGAAGCCAGGATGCACTGTGAACGCTGCTGGCCTTTTTGACTTGCCGCCACACTCGTTCTGTCCTCCTCTCTGTCTCAGTCTCTGCCATTTTGCTTTGATAATTATTCTGAGTTTTCATTTTAACAAAATCTAAATATATTCACTTTTAATGGGGATGGTTTCTATGAAGTCATTTTATTTTCACCTCTGCAGTGCCCTTTCAGATTCTTTTGCCGTTGCTTTATATGCTATATTTTAATTTAATTGACTGTGTGTAGAGAGAAGGTGAAGCTTGAAACACTGGGTGTCAGGAAGACAGGGAGAATTACGGTGACCTGTCTCAACAGCATTTGCTCTGTTCCGTTTGTAAAAGCCCTCGTAAATACTAAAGACAATCTTGGTTTCAATGCTGTGTAAAAATAAAATGTCACAGAAATCGGTTCTGTAAAATGAACACAAGTGGAAGGGCTCATCCAGAGGCGCTAAATGCACTTAGCAGGTGCCCCGGTGTTGGTTCTCGGGCCCTGTCTCAAGGTCAGCCATTCCAGCAAAAGGAAGGTCTGATTTAGGGTTAATGAAACCATATCTTGCACATGCTACTTCAGCAAAAGTGAATGCCATTGTATTCTAGTATCTTGTAAATGAAAATACTATTTGGCGTGTTTTGTTTGAAATAAAAATCTCTCATTCTACTAATCCTCAGTCCCCCAAAGATTCTCTTCACACTCAGAAGCCTGATCACCCATCCTTTTTCCTATGCCATTACATACATATTTGTGTGTGGACATATATAAACCATGTACCATGTGTCAGATTGTTCTGCACTGTGCACATGTATGTATGCACACGTGTGTGTGTTATGTTATAATAAACTTTGGTTCTTGTTTTCTAAGGCAGAAAGCGTATGTTATTTTATAAAAATGCTGTACTTTGTTTCATTTTCCCACAAATGAACACTTGGACTATTACACGTTTTTACAATGTCAACACCTGTGTTGCTATAGTAATAAAATGCTGGATAGTTTCCTGAAAGTTAAGTTTGGATAGTAAGTGGAATTCATGCTTAATATTAAAAAGAAGTGTTAAATTATCTTTTATAAACATTGTGTTTATCTGTCTTCTCATTGACTATTAAAAAGAACGCCTTTTTCCTCGGGATTTCGTAAAAACCAGAGGTCACATCTCACAGTGATTTTAAAACCTTTAATTATTGAGTAGGTGGATCATCCCTCATTGTTTTTCACCATGTCTTTTCTTTTCTGAATTTCTGTTTCTATTCAGTTCTTTGTCTTTTCTTGTCACTAGGGAGGGCCTTTTTGTATGTGTAGGGCATTAACCTACACCTGTTGTATGTGGCAAGATTATTTTGTCCTAATTTGCCATTTGTTGCAGAGCTCTATGTGGGGTTTTCCATGGTATATGAAATTTTAGTTTTGTATCATCAGGCCTGTTGATTTTTCTTCTTATACCTCCTCAATGTCGTTTTGTGGTTGGATGCAGTTTCCTCACTCTGACTTATTAAACAAGATTATCTCATACTTTCTTCTAGTGCTTTTATAGATTTAGTATTTTTACACTTAAATCAATAAGCAGCTTGAAAAATATTTGGGAAGTGCTAAGAGGTGTATATCCTGGCTTTATTTTCTTGGATAATCATTAATTTAATTTGACTTATTGAATAATCTAGTCTTTTCTTACTGATTTAAATACTGTTTTTAATCAGTAAATTTCTTATTGATTAAAGTGATTAAAACATTACTTTCACTGGATTCATGCATATACTTTGATTTGTTTTGGAATTCTCCACTGCTTTCTGCTGACTTATCTCTAAATTGCTGCAGTGTTTTATTTAGAGTAGGGAAAATATGGTTCCTTACCTCTTTCTTCCTTTATGATTCTCAATATTTCTTTGTTATTTCTCATGAGACTAAAACTCATGAGAACATACATTTTGAAATACATGGAAGTTAGACTTATTTTTGACTATCAGAATAATAGTTATCCAAAATTTACACCCAGAATGTAAATTTACACCCAGCCCTTGTTTTGCCCCAGAGCCAAGCTGTGGCCTCCCTTGAGTCCTTACTGCCCTACCCCTGATTCTGTTGGCTGTGTGGATCCCAGTCCTGGAGAAACGGGACAATTCTTCAGAGCATCAGGGTCCCTTTCCAACCTCCTCAACCTCCTTTCTGAGGCGTTCTTAAGAAAAACCAAATAATTTTATATTTGGTTACACTATGATTGATCAAATGAAGGTTTAAATATTCAATCAACTCCAAGATTTAATAAAGATAGTGTTTGTGGTAATTTTTCTAGAAAACTGGATATGAAGTTCTGCAATTGGACAACTATTGTTGTCTCTTACTATCTTCTGTCTGAGAAAATATCAATTCAGCATATATATTTTTTTCAGTTTGGGTATCTTTTCTAGGAAGCAGGATTTTTCCTATAGCATTTAAATTAATTTATAGAACAAACAACTTTTGTTCACATGCTTGAGTCACATGGCTGGCTGCAAAATCCAGGAATTCAACTTAAGACTTAGTAGACAAGGTCTTAGATAATTGTTTTTTCTAAAGCTATGTGAATTTTTTTTCTTATATGCATTTTTTAATTGCATATAAGAAATAAAATATATGCATTTTTTTCTAATTAAAAAAATATGCAAAGGGTGGCGCCTGTGGCTCAAAGGAGTAAGGTGCTAGCCCCACATGCTGGAGGTGGTGAGTTCAAACCCAGCCCCAGCCAAAAACCGCAAAAAAAAAAAATAGGCAAAGGCTTAGTCAAATTGTACTGACGTAGGCCTATACTTCAACTCTTATCCACCCTCATCTATTTCTGTCCAGCAAAGGAAACAATCAAGAGTGAAAGACCAACCCCCTACCAATGGGAGAAAATGTTTGCAAGGCATACGTTTGATAAGGGATTAATTTATAATATATATAAGAAGCATCTGTGACTCAATAGTAAAAGACCCCTAATAACCCAATTAAAGCATGGACAAAGGACTTGAATGCACATTTCTTCAAAACAGACACACTGCAGCCACTGTGGAAAACAGGATGGAGGTTCCTTAAAAAATTAAGCATAGAATACCTTATGATAGTAATCGCACCGCTCAGTATATGTCCAAAAGAATTGACACTGAGGTCTGCAAGAGATCCTGCACTCTTATTGTGTGTGAATTGCAGCATTACCCACAGCCAAAAGGGGGAATCAGACTAGATGTCCATCTATGGATAAATGAATAAAGAAAATGTATATATATACAGTAGAGTATTCAACTGTAAAAGTGAAGGGAATTCTGCCATTTGTGACATTTGACCTAAGGGAAGGAGTTAGTCACAGAAGATCAAATATTGCCTGATTCCTCTTATATGGGACACCTGAAAATAGCCCAACATGTGGAAACACAACAGAATGGGGTTATTGGGGATGGGGGGGGCGGGCATTGCTGCTCAGTGGATATGAAGCTCCATTTACACAAGACACGCAAGTCCCAGAGACCCGTGCGCAGCACAATAAATAGTGAACGGGTGGTGCTGTGCACTTACAAGTTTGCCAGAAGGGTGGGCTTCATGTTAAGTATTCTTATCACACACAAATACACACAACAGGAAACTTTCGGAAATGACGAATGGGATTGCTACTTCAGTGTGATAACATGCGTGTGTGTGTATCTCTAACCTTGCCAAATTGTAAGTAGTAATTATGGGTGGTGTTTCTGCACACTGATTTGTCTCAATCTGTTTTTATAAAGAAAAGTTTATTTGGCCTCACAAGTCTGCAAGCTGTACAAGAAGCACGGTGCCAGTGTCTGTGTCTGGGGAGGGCCCTAGCTGCTTCCACTCGTGGTGGGAGGAGAAGGGGAGCTGGCGCAGTGATCACAGAGGGAGAGAGGACGAAGAGAGAGAGTGGAGAGGTGTCAGGGGCTTTCTGACAATCGGCTCTCACAGGGGTGAGAGTGACAATTCAGTTCCCTGGAGAAGAGTACCAAGCCATTCACCAGGGACCAGCCCCAACTCACGCATCTTTCCTCAGGTCCCACCTGCAACGTCAGGGATCAAATTTCAACATAAGATTTAGAGGGGTCAAATCAACCAAACTATAGCACAATTATACTTCAGTAGAGTAGGAAAAAATAGAAAAGAAAATAAAAATGTGTGTGTGTACAGAGTAAAGTGGAGGTGCAGAAACATGTAAGAAGTCAGGAATTTATTATTCAGTCAAGGAAGAACTTGAGATTTTGTCTATTTTCCCCTCTTGAGGTATGGTCCAAACATGCCGACTATAGTTCTCCCTGATGCTGTTCTACTCTCCTCGGTGGAACCAGACCCTTGGTAATGCCAGGGCAGGCGTCCGACCACAGGACGAGCCCATCACGGGCAATGGCTGTCAACCACGCACCCTCGTCCCCTCCAAAAACGCCTTTACTTTTACAGATTAACAACAAAATCACCAAAAGGATGAAATAGATGCTTTGTAAATTCAAAGTAAACAAATAGGAAAATGAGTTCCTGACAAGTCATTTTATGACTGAGAAGTGGCATGAAATTCTCGTACAGGGGTACCAAGAGCAGAGTGGCCGCCCACTCCTGGGTCAGGGGCTGTGGTCATTATGAGAGAGACCACGGGCCTACAAGGTGAGCCAGATGCCAGTGAGCCCATCACTCTCTGCAGCACAGAAGACCTGACATGCGCAGATACACACCACAGAGAAGGGATATGGACTGGTTAGTGAGTAAGAGGATTTGTGGCATTCAGCAAAGACTTAAGGGAGCTCCGTGACCCTCAACTTCAAGGCCACAGCAATGTGACAGGCTTCCGCAATCCACAGAAAAGACAACAATAACCCGTGCATAGTGCTTTGTGGTTTACAAAGTGCTTTCTCATGTTTGATCTTCACAATAAAATAATTATTCCTTGATGAATAAACTCAAGTTCGATGAGTTTACACATGTGAAATCTCAAACCCACATTTTGGGCATTCAATCACTACAAAAATAATTACTGGATTAAATGTAGATAAGAGTAGCCATTTCTTAAATTTGTAGTGATGATGCTTTTAATTTATGACAGACTTTGACATGGGAAACAGAAGACCATATCTAACAACTCTTAAATTTAGAATAGTTTCCATTTTATTTTTTAAGCTACGCTTCTGTTCTTGAAGACTAATGGTGAGATGCTTCCTGGTGTTTGATGGAGGGAACGCAGGGCGTCGCGGTGCCCTTGCCTGGGGGGTGAGGCAGACGCGGAGGGGCTGGGTAGCTCTTTCTCCACACCATGAGGGCTCTCTGAGCACCTTCCTTACCAGGACTCATCCACAGATGCTGGGGAGACTGACACTTTCAAACCCTTCAGTTCAAAAACCCTTACCTGAAAGTAGTATTATACAGAAGACCATAATTTAACAAACAAAATAGAAACAGAAGTAGAACTACTTTGGTTCAAGAGGGGGAGGAAAGAGAGGCAGAATCCTCCTTGCACATAGTAGGTGCTTCAATGCCGAGTAAGAGATTGTATTTCCGCCCCACCTTCCTGGTTGAGAGCAGGAACTTGCCTTGTGTCCTGTGAGGCCAGGGTGCCCCTCTCTGTGACATGCATCTGTCTGGTTGGAGGGTCCTACTCTAAGAGAATTCTTTGGAAGCTAAAATGCTTCAGTTTGATGGAGCCACTGAAAGTCGTCATTCCACACACTGATGATAGAGAAGCTAAGGAGAGATGACCACAACCACATCACACATGCTCGTTTTATTTCTGGAGCTGATGCGCACTGGGAAAAAAAGAAATCCATCCAGACTTGTGATGTGGGATGGCTGATGCTTCTGGAAGGCCAGTGGGAGTTGCAACATAGCCCAGCTCCTGACCAGAAAGAGCTGGATCCACAGTCTGTCCCCACCGTGGTTCTCCCTCTTGTTACCCATAATTCATGCTGGAACACACAAAACACAACCTCCTCCCCCTAAAACTCTACCTATGGTAAAGGCACTTCCAAGTCACACTTCTATTACAAAAAGGGATGTATTATGTTTCTCATGCCAGGACGGAGAAAACTAATGCTCCACGAAATGTGTCTCGGAAAGGAAGCTGGAGGCTGAGCTGACATCAGGAATGGCGAATATTTGGTCTTTCAGATAGGAAATGAACGGAGCCAGACGTTTTATTTGAACTACAAGCCCCCCCAAATAATCCCATATTTAAAGCTAGAAAACAAAGAAACAACAGCAATGACAAAAATGCATAAATTGATGTCAAAATTATAATAAAAAGAGAAGCTTCTGGGGGGATCATTTTCTCAGCACTCTTCCTGCCTTTACCCCCCTCCTGTCCCTGTCAAATGTCACAGCAAGTGACTTCCATGTGTCACAGTGTTGTCCTAACCATCTTCAACAACTCTATGTAAGATTCCCAAATGAAAAGTAGGTTGCAGTCACCTTCCTCCATGATCAGACTTATGGTCTGAGGAATACCCAGCAGTTTAGGTCTTGGCCTCCACAGTGGGTGTGGCTGAGCTGCTGGGACTTCAAGCAATCCCTGCTGGGAAGTCTCCCTGAACAGACACAGCCCAGCCAGGGCAGCTGAGCCCCCATCACCTGGAACCTTGTGCCAGGAAGATAGTTTCTTTCCTATTTATGTAGCACACATGCCAGGGGCCAGGCAACGTCCTGAACCTCTGAGGTCCTGAGACACACAGGAGAGAGTGGAGGTTTCAGACACGCTAAACAACTTCTCACACATCTCCTGGCTGTTAACAGCTGCCTCTGGTGTTGGAACCCAGGCGTCCGGCTGCAGAGCTGGGGTCTACAGTTGTCCCCTCCACACCCTCTGAATGTCAATCCTGAGGAGTCTCTGAGAGGACAGTGGACAGGCCTGGATCTGTGTGCAGTGGGGTCACTGAGATCCTGCTGGGGGACATGATTCCCTGCTCCTGCCTGAAAGAGCTCCGTGAGGGCTTCGGTTGAGCTGCCCGCAGTTCCGGGGGGAGTTGCCTTCCTGGAATTTTACTCCTAAGTCTAGCTGGGCTGTCTTGGAGGGTAACCTAGAGAATAAACTGGACTTCTTGACCTTTTCCAAGGAAAGGAAAGAATGAGAATAGATCACGGAAAATACCCGAAAGCTTTATCTGCTCTTGGAGTTCTTCTGAGTCTCTTTGCAAGGGTCTCTGCCTCACGTGTCTGGGAAGGAGAAAGTGAATAGACACCTAAGCGTTGCCCGCGAGTGGAACGCCACTTGAAGCATTAAACTGCTAAGAGCGTGCAGCCTCGCAGGCGGGTTTAATGCGGCACTTCTGTTACCTTATTAAGTCACACAAGTTAGAAACCAGATGTCTCCTAAAAAATGGAACATATTTGTTTACAAACAAACATAGCAAGTGACAAGATGTATAGAAAATAAATATGACACACTCTGAAATTTTAAAACTAGTTCTTCACTAAGTTAGCAAAAGAAAGAGGTGAGGGAGCCCCAGTCTAAGGTGAATAAAAATGTTTCTTATAAGGACTCAGAAATGAGGTTCTAGAAACGAAATGCAGTCGGCCATGCGGTAACCTTGGTTTTTAATTTTTTGCTTGTTTGAAGAGTAATCATTCAGTAGTGTTTCACACCATGAAGATTGGGTCCTCACTTCCCTTCCACATGCCCCGGGCGAGGAAATTGGAATCAGAGACTCAGATGACAAACAGCACTCTTGCCACTGTCTCTGGGAAGCAGGTGTTTGCAAAGTTAAACCAGATCTGAAGTGGGTGATACACTGTGTTCCCGTGCCCTTTCATCCCAGAACCTGAAACCGCCCCGCAGATGTCTCCCGTAATGGGCAGGTAGGTGGCAAGTGTCACTTTCCTCTCCGTGGTGCGGTGTGTAAATACCGTGCAGTCGGCACCCGCTCAGTAAATAATGACTGTTTTCACCGCTGTTTTTCCCTAATGCACGGAGACCATATAGAATGTCACATAATGAATTACTGACAGAGTCAACTGTGGTCTCAAGGTTTTCCATGTCCTAGCTGAGACAGGATGTGTAAGCCAAACTTTATCACGCGTAAAAGCTTAGTGCTCTTAAAATCAACCTCGTCCTAATTCTAAGATCATACATGTCACGCCCATGACTTTGCTTTATTGCTTTCCTCCACACAGACGATAATTTCAAAGTCTGAGTGTCTAATTGATGACTCCATAGTGACCCTGCCTCCCTTTTCCACCAGGAACTTTCTTTTGCAACCTCACAGCTTCTACTCCTTTCCGATTTCTTGGGAGCCTTCCCCACCACGCCCCTCAGTGTTGGGGTAGGAAACCTCCCTTCTGGATTTTCCCCCGAGCTGGGAGCAGGGTCATACGGGTCTCTGAGAGGCCCCTGTCCCTGAGCAGTGAGCAGAAGCCACAGCACAGGTGTCATCGCTGACTCCACACTCATCCCTGGCACTGTTCACAAGGGTGTGAGTTAGATGGTGATGGTTTGGGAGAAAGCCTGCAGGGTAATTCCAGACAGCGCTGATGGGTGTTCCCTGAACTCATCCCCCTTTCCCCAACCCCTTACTTTCCACGCTCCTCCTCGGCATTCTCACCTAGCTCCTGGATGAAGCTCTTCCCCCACGGGTCACAGGGCGTGTGGATGACACCAGTCAGGTGGCAGGCAGGGAGAGCCCCCTTCCAACTTCCTTCTGAGTGTGCTCACTGGGGGGTCCCAGCAGCACCTCCAACTCAACACATCCAGAGCTGAGCTCCCTAACCTGCTTCTCCCAAGTACTCTCTTTCTGAAAATGGCATCACTAGCCTAACACTCAAGGTTTTCAGTCATCATCATCATTATTATTTTTGAGGCAGAGTCTCACTTTGTCACCCTGGGTAGAGTGCTGTGAAGTCACAGCTCACAGCAACCTCAAACTCTTGGGCTTAAGTGATTCTCTTGCCTCAGCCTCTCAAGTAGCTGGGACTATAGGCACCCACCACAATACCTGGCTGTTTTTTGTTGTTGTTGTTGCTGCAGCCGTCGTGGTTTAGCTGGCCTGGGCTGGGTTTGAATCCGCCAGCCTTGGTGTATGTGGCCAGTGCCATAACCACTGTACTATGGGTGCCAAGCTGGTTTTCAGTAATTTTTTAATCGTTATCATCTCTGCATGCCCATATGGAGTGAATGAACTCTTGAGCCTCATTGATTTTCCAAGTGCTTTCTCTCACCACTTTCTTGGTGCAAACCTAAATCGTAGAAACAGTGCCATGAGCAGACACCTACTCTCACTGTCTTCTTTCACAAGACCTTTCCTAAGCCAGGGCTAACATTTTTATTTCCTTTGCGCCTGGCCTGCAGTTCCTGGCCCCTGTCGTAATATATCTGAGATGTTATAACCAGGAGTGGCTTGCACACCAGGAGTTGCCTGGCCCAATGGCTCATCACTGCAGTACACTGAAACCAGACATATTACACTTGTCACAGAGTTTCCCTGTCCCACAGGAGCATGCCTGTATCTCAGGTTGGGAGTAAGGTCCCAGAATCAGACCTTAGGGAAAGGCCAAGGGTCTGCAGGCACAGAGAGTTCTCTCCCAACCTTGGAACCGGTTGTAGCGTCTTGGGTCTTGCAGCAGCTGATGGTGCTGTCTGCAGGGTGTGGGCACCCTGAGGGGCCAGTGTGGAATTACCACACTTTCAGCAGTGGATGAACAGCTGAAACTGACAGAGGAACACAGGAGTTGGTTTTGATCTCATGTTTCTCCAGAGTGTGGGTCAAGGGTAGCTGGAATGTGGCGAGGGTGGAGGAGGCCTGGCCCGCCTGGCTGGATGGATTTAGGAAGTTTATAGCAGCGATGTGGTGACTTCTCTACGGAACTGCACCCTCATCCTTCTCACTTTTATTTTCAACTCAGGTGGGTCAAGCCCATTTTCTTGCTTTGCCCCGGCCCTGCTGTTTCTTCCCCTTGTATAATCTTTCATACACAATCTCTCCCTCAGGTCAGGGGTGCAGAGGGAGTTGTAGCCTAATTCCCCTCACTCACATTGTGTGTGTCCAGGGCAGTAAAAATCAGCTCGGATCCATCCTCTAGGACACTTTCCTGATTAACTAAGGAATATTTACCATTTACACAGCATATGAAGCTTCACCTCTGGGCAATTTTAATATCAATGAAAGTACAAAGAATCTTGGTTTTTTCCAAAGTCCAGGCTAGTCCCCTGATGCGCAGGTGAAGTGAGCCACACCCTCTCTTTGGTCTCCCATCGTAGCACCCATCTGGTAGAATGAGGTCATAGTCTATATTAACCCAGTATAGGGTATTGATTTTATGAGATCCAAGGCTCCTATTTATACATAAGGAATTTGGTTGACTTACTAATTTTTTTTTTTGCAGTTTTTGGCTGGGGCTGGGTTTGAACCCACCACCTCCAATATATGGGGCTGGCGCCCTACTACTTTGAGCCACAGGCACCACCCACTTATTAATAATTTTAATGGTCGATTACAATCCCAAAATGTTGATGTCAGTGGGAAATCTCAGACTACTTTTTAAAGTTTACTTTTTATTTCCAGCTTTGTTGAAGTCCAATTGATGAATACAATTTCTGTACACTTATGGTGTACAATGTGATGCTTTGATTCATAAATATATTGTTAGGTGATCACCATAATCAAGCTGATTGCCATGCCCATCACCTCACATCTTCACCATGTGTTGTGTGGTGAGAACAGTTGAGACCTATGCTCTCAGCAAGTTTCCTATATGGAATATGGAATACGGCATTATGACTGTAGTGGCCATGCTGTGTGTAGATTTCCAGAAGGTCTTCATCTTCTGACCGTGTCTTAGTACCATTTTACCAACATCTCCCCATCTCTCCTGGGCCCCAGCTCCTGAAAACCACTATTCCATGCTTTTCATCTATGTGTGAGGACTGTAGATTCATCATGTAAGTGAGATCATGCAATATTTTTCTTGCTGCGTCTGGTTTACTTCACTTAGCACAGTGGCCCACAGCTTCACTCATGGCACTGTGAATGATAGGATTTCCTTTCTTTCTAAAACTGAGTGATATGCATATATATGTATATGTATATATAAACATTTATAATGCCAGGTTTATGTTGAAGTCCTCTGAAAACTTTGGCTAGCAAACCATTAATACCTAACATTTTTACTTTACATAATTTTAAAATCTAGTAAGCCTCTTGCGTTATCCTCCCCATATCTTTCCCACATCTGCAATAAAGCATTGTAATTGGTTTAAGTTTTAGCTATAGTTAATTAGCTATAGTTAACTAGCTATGCCAGTAATGATGCAACTGTAACAGTTATTAAGAAGTTGGTTTCAACTGCTTGCTTATTTTTAAAACATTTTTTTAAATGTGGTAAAATGCACAAAATTCCCATTTTCAAATACACAGTTCAGTGGTACTAAGTACAATTGCTATGCAACCATCATCACCACTCATTTCCAGAACTTTCATTTGCAATACTAAAACTCTGTGTTCCTTTAAAAAAAAAAAAAAGAGGGCGGGCTCCCCATTCCCTCTTCCACCAACCCCTTACAGCCACCGTTCGACTTTACATTTCTGTGAATTTGTCTGGTCTAGGTGATTTATATGATGGGTATTGGTCAGTGTTTGTCTTTTTGTGGCTGCTTTATCTATAGACATTCCTGCTCTCTTCTGGTTACTGTTTGTATTCAATGTTTTTTTCCATCTTTCCTTTCACTGTTAACCTAATTGTATATCTAAAGTGAGATCTAAAGTGAGTTTCTTGCAGAATGCCTAGAATTGGATTATGCTTTTAAATCCATTTTGCCATTCTCTGTGTTTCAATGGAAAGTTCAGGCCATTTACATTTAAAGTAATCACAAATAAGGAGGGATTTATATCTGTCATTTTGCTATTTGTTTTCAATATGGCTTACGTCTTTTTTGGCCCTCATTTTCTACATTACTGTCTACATTTGTGGTTAATTTCTGTGCAGTGAAATATTTTAACTCTCCTTTCATTTCCTTTTGTGTGCTGACTTCTCTTCTCTTCTTTGTGGTTGCCATGGGATTACATTTAACACTCTAATGTGATAAAACTCCAATTTAAATTTATACCTGCTTAACTTCAAGGCCATGCCTTGAAGGCTTCATGTACAGCCTTATCCTCACCTTTTTCAGTTATTGAGGTTACATAGTTGTATCTTTATGTGTTGTGTCCAAAACCAAAAATGACTCTTTTTTATGTATTCAGACTTTAAATAATTCAAAAAAACAAAATGTGGAGTTACACACAAAAGTTAAAGCCACACTAACTTTTGTAATTGCTCATGTATTTAATGCAATCGTTATTTGCACATACGGCTTCAAGTTACTGCCTTGTGTTCTTCTATTTCTGAGAGTCACTGCAGGACTCCTTATGCTGTTCTTTTGCAGGGCAGGCCTAGTGGAACAAATTTCTTCAACTTTTGTTTATCTGGGAATATTTTAATTTCTTTGCTTTTGAAGTACAGCTTTGCTGGCTATTGGATTCTTGGTTGACAGTATTTTTTCTCATTTTTCTTTCAGCCTATTAAATAGATCAGCCCAATGCCTTGCAGCCTACAACATTTCTGATGAGAAATCAGCTGTTAATCTTAGGAGGTGGAATTCCTTACACAGAATGAGTCATTTTTCTCTTGTGGCTTTCAAGATTCCCTTTGTCTGTATTTTGACAGTTTGATTATAATCTTTCTCCACGTAAGTCTCTGTTGGTTCATTCGACACAGAATTTCTTGTGGTTCCTAGATGTCATATTTACATCTTTCATCAAATTTGCTTTATCAAAGGCAGACTTCAGCTTTTATGTCTTTGAATAATCTTTATGCCCCTTTCTTTTTCTTTTCTCCTTCTTAGAATCCCACAATATATGTTTTGGTCCACTGTACGTTGTCCCTCAAGTTTGTTTGACTTCACTCACTTTTCTCTAATCTTTTTCTTCCTTTTCCTCAGATTCTATAATCTGTGGTCTTTAAGTACATTGGTGCTGTTTCTGTCTGCTCAAATCTGCAGAAAATTTTCTAGTATAATTTTCATTTTAATTATTGTACTTCTCAGCTCCAGAGTTTCCTTTTGTTTATTTTTAGGCTTTCTGTCTCTTTACTGATATTCCCATTTTTATCATACAGCATTTTCTTCACTTTTCCACATCTTCATTTAGTTCTGTAAACATCTTTCAGGTAGTTGTTTTAAAGTCTTTGCCTAGCAAGTCTATCATCTGTTTTTTTTTTTTTAATCAAGGATGGTTTCTGTTTATTTTTTCCTTTGAATGGACAATATACTCCTGCTTCTTTGTATGCTTTGTGATTTGATACCATAGTAACTGGAAATCAGGCACTGCCCCTTTCCCAACGTGTTGTTGTTGTTGTTTATTTTTCAATTGTTCTAAGTCATGCCTGGGCTGGTGATCAGCAAGAGGTGTCAACTCACGGTCTTCTTGGTCTTCTTGAAGCCTGTGCCTTTCCTTGGGTATATAAAGTGAACTTCTAGATGGCTCTGCACATGTGGCTGCTTCTGGGTGTCCTAGACTTTAAATATACGGTTTCCAAAAGGAGAAAAAGAAAACAATGAAGGGGAAGGAGAGAAAAAGAAAAAGAAAAGAGTGCTTGCCATGTAAATCCTCTGGAACTTTTCAGCCAGAGGAAAAGTGGGTTATAAAAGTGGAGGGAGGAAGTCATAGTGGCTGCTCCTGCCCACCCCCCAGTTCTGCAGCTATGAGATTGGAAGTGGCTAGTAGCAGTCAGAACACAGATCCCTGGTTTTTAGAGGACAGAGTCCTTTAGCCCAGTGTGGTTCCCATGAGCTGTGTGGATACTGCTCCAGAGATAGCTGCATACCTATCTGCCACTGGGCCGGGGGGAAGGATAACTGCTACCTCACTACCAGCCCAAATGAACAAAGTTAACTATAATTTACCCTCCAAGCCTTTCCCTGAAAGTTGGCATCCTTAGTATAGACTCCAGAGTTCAAAATTCCTCAGACAGATTCTCCCAGTACAATTGTTGTCAAGTCAGGAGACAGATATCTAATGTTTCTTACCACCACCTCCCTAGAATCCTTGCCCTCAGCTGCTTGTCTTATAAAGTTCTGCAATGAATTTAATAATTTGATGCAAATATTACCTAAATAAAGCAAACCAAGTAAAAACTCAGATTATCAGAAAATAAAATTAGTGCATAAAAATGTCCTTAAAATTCAGAACATCAATCACTTCCTAAAATGAGTGACTTTTTGGCATTTAAATATATGATTCAATTTGTTAAAATGTGATTTACACAGTATGTGCCAGGAACATGCTTATTAGATAAACTGAGATACAGCCGAGCTCACAGGCACATTCTCCAGAGGGAATTGGTTAATACACTTAGAATAAAAATAGAAAAGAACAAGAGCAATGCTTAGCATAAAGTCTCTTAGATTATTTTACAGAAACACAGGTATTGCATTAAAGAATACAAAATCATAGGAATGCTCGATAACAATGAAACATTAAGACAGCCATTAGTCTTTCTGGCATTGAACACAAATGGGTTTCACAGAGAAGAGGTTAAAAGAAAAAACAAAACAGAAACCCTCCTTGAATGTACTTAATTAGGCAATTTAAAACAAGAGCAGAAACCTTCCTATCAGTTCTAAGTTTATGCAGTTATAAAGCTAGAAGGTAGAATATTATTTTGCCCCAGGCAATTCAACTAGCTGTGTGGATGTTGTTTGTATAAATGCCTCATTATGCAGAAAGCGGCAGGAACACCCTGTATTTACCTGGCATTTCTGTAAAGGAACTCATTATCAGTAACGTCTACTTCAATGTTCCACCCTCTGGTATGGAAATCTCATTGATTTTGCCAGTGTTTACAAGGGGATCATAAAATCCAGAAACTATTGATTCCTGCAGCTCAGGTATGAGACTGTGCCTGACAATTGGGATTAATTACAGTGGAGAAGAGGAGGAGGGAACCCTGGGGTTATCTGCAGTGGAAACCAGGTCTTTCTGTTCTTGGGCAGGTTCCAGAGCACAAAGTGGGTATTGAGAAGTGATGAGAATGAATCGCTTGACTGTAAATGGTAACTTGCTCTGAGGTTGAAAGAGGTGAAACAGATGTGAGAAGAGGAGGGAGAGACAGCATTACAGGGAACCAGCTCTGGGGAGAGGTGGCACTGCTTGGATTTGTGCTGAGGATGGGCAAGTGCTTATCTTTCCCACTTGCTGCCTCAAGAAATACAGAGGGACTGAAAGACTTGCCTATGGTCTGACGAGCCACAGGACTGCGCAGTAACAGAACCTGCTTGTCCCTATCAGCAACACAGTGGCCGTCCGGGAGGCACCTGGTTAGCTGTCTTCCTGCTAACAAACACGGCATGTCCACGGGGGAGCATCACGGTGCTGCCACAGTGTCAACCCAGGGGCTGCTTCAGGAGGTTGATAGAGACAAATAAACTGAATGTTTCACATCCATCCCCCCAGCACTGCCCCCCAAGTTCTTTTGATTCTCTATGGAGAATCTCTGCAGTGAAGTCAGTGATGTGACCACTGAGAGTCTCAGGAAGGAGGGAGCAACGTGGGCCACGTCTCCTGCCTCGCCTGAGGCTTCTCTAGATAATGTACAGTGCTCAACCTGTGGAGGGGACGCTCAGGTACCACTGCTGGTTTTATCATCACCACCACCACCACTACCATCATCATATTTGTCGAAATTTGCTATTCTGTACTTGGTACTTAGCACAGTGCTTGGCATACAGTGAAAGTTGTGAAATAAAGGAATGAACGTTTTTTAATGCCATGCGCACTAGAAGAGGGGAGATAATACAACCCGAAGCAGGTCTCAGGGGACTAAGTCCTCCCGCCTGGCTTCATAGTTCCACACAGGAGGTGAAACATGGCGTAGCAGCCTTCAGTAGACATTCCTACGTTTCCACTGAGCTTCTTGGTCTCCTGGTCTGAATCTGTAAAGACAGACTACTCCTTTTTTTTCTGGATCCTTTCCAAATGTACTTTCACACAACTCTAACCACTGCATAATCTCAGTGGTCACGCTTCACAATGTGGTTCTCCCACCACCTGTGTAAAACTGATATTCATCATACATTTCTCTCCAATCGTCCAATTACATATTTGACTTTGTACATCAGATCCCAGTCTCCTTCTAGATTTTGATGTGAGGCGGCAGATTCTTCCTGAACCGGTTCTGCAGAACCATAGAGACAGTAGCCAATGTTAACAAAGTGAAGAATCTTTAAACAATTAAAAATCCCTTCTTGTTCAGTTAAGTGACGTACTGGCCATTTCTTATTTTATAAAAGTGTCACTTGTTCCAAAAACATATGTGCTGTGCTGTGCTGAGCCTTCAAAGCATTGAAAGCAGGAAGTGTTTAGAGAGTTGGATTTAATTTTCCCATGAACTAGGATAATGTCAAGCGATTATAAAGATAGAAATACTTAAAAAATAAAATCACAAACTACTACCACATTCTCAGCCAGCATTCTTTTAGACCAGTGACTATGGACAGGGAGGGTTTCCAATTTGGGATGTAACAACAGATGTGATTTTTGCAGCATGGAGAACAAGTGAGGATTTACTGTAATGGACGAGCTATGATGGTAACGCCCTGAACTGGCTCTGTGCAGTGGGGTCAGCTGAACATAGTGGACTGGAAATAGAAATAAAGTCGTAAATGAAAAAATAATAAGATTGGTAAGTGATTGAATTCTGAGGTGCAAGGGGAAAATATTGAAAGATTACTCCACTGGATTCATTTAAAATGTTATCTTGTCTCAAACCTTACAAATAATCACATATTTCCTTCCACAATATGAAACATGTCACTGAATCCAGCTAGCTAAGCTATACCCTGTCCAATCAAATGATAATAAGAGGGTAGAAAACAATCAAGATGTCAGCATGCCTACTGAAGTGTTCACACAGCGCTGTGCCAAGGTGAGGCTTTGCTTTGAGGCCAGACAGAGACCCACAGCTGTATCTTGTGGAGACGGGGCCTGTATCAGTGAAATGGAGAAAGCTGTACGAGGTACCACTTTCCATCTCTCTTTCCATGGGAACCTTGCTACACTGTCCTTTTACTCACTGGCAGTGTCCAAATCACTTTGTCTGTCTTGATACTTTTATCCATTAAATTAGATATTTTCTTCCTCCTGGTTTGTGAGGATTAAATGAGATGATTCATGAAAAGAGTTTAACCCAGAACCTGCCATATTCAAAGCACTAACTACGTACTGGTGATAAGACAGCTGAATAACTTCACACAAAAAAGCTTGGGACAATAAAAGCCTTTTGTACTTCAAAAGACATAATCAAACAAGTAAATAGACAACCTGTAGAATGGGAGAAAATATTTGCAAATATGAATCCAACGAAGGACCATTATGCAGAATCTACAAGGATTCCGTGTCACAGAATCACTGAGTAAGAAAAACTCAGTGAGTGAGAAAAAAACAAACAGCTCTACAAAATAATGAGCAAATGACATGAACAGGTATTTTTCAAAAGACATACAAACGTCCAACAAACATACAAAAAATGCTTAACATCACTAATCAGCAGAGAAACGCAAATTAAAACCACAATGAGATGTCATTTTACTTCCATGAGAATGCCCATTATGATAAGGTCAAAAACCAATAGATGTTGGCAGAGATGCAGTGGAAAGGGAATGTTTACACACTGCTGGTGGGAATACAAATTAGTACTACCTGCATGGAAATTAGTATGGAGAGTTCTCAAAGAACTAAAAGTAGATCTGCTATTCCATTCAGAAGCCCACTACTGGCTATCCACCCAAAGGAAAATAAATTCTTATATCAAAAAGGTACCTGCACTTGCATATTTATTGTAGCATGATTAAAATTGCAAAGATATGTAATCAACCTAGATGTCCATAAACCAATGAGTGGGTAAGGAATATGTGGTATATATACCATGGAGGACTACTCAGCTATGAGAAAGACTGCAACGTCTTTTATAGCAATGTAGATAGAACTGGAGGCCATTATTCTAAGTGAAGTATCTCAGGAACAGAAAAACAAATGATACATGTTCTCAGTTGTACAATTCCACTCACACACACTGGAGACTTAAAGGGGAGAAGTGGGGGAGGTGAGGGATGAAAAATTACCTATTGGGTATAATGTACACAATTTGGTGATGGGTACACTAAAAGCTCAGACTTTACCCCCTATAGAATTTAAATTATAGCCTCCTACAAATCAGTTGAAATAAAAGGTAATAAGTAAAATAAATTAACTTCCTTAATTCTTAAAAAATAAATAGAATAAAAAATAATCACATTAAAAAATTTTAAAATCAGAAATATATACCCTAGAAATAATAACTGGAAGAACAATCCTCTGAGATTTACATTGTAGAAAAACATAGTTTATGTAAGAGAAATCAGTTATAAGAACACATCAATGTTTAAGAGAGATTTCTAACTTTCCATAATTAATTTAACTAATGATCACAGAATCCTATCACAATGTTGCTTCATTAATTTATGGCATTGATACCAGAAAAAGTATTTAAAGAAAAAAAGTTTATTTTCCCAGTCTAGAGCACTTCAGTTTACTTTCTACAGAATGTACCATGTTTTCAATGACTCAGTCTTGAACCAGTTCACCTAAACATTGCTGATTATAGATTAGTTAACTACACTAATGACTACTTGTTAAACTTTTCACACATTAAGCTTTTTTTTCTACCTGAGTGTTTTTTTAACCAAATTAAACCTTTGTAGCTTCAAAAGAAATAACTAAGTGCTAATAATATTAATTGCATAATTTCAGAGTCAATTTTATATTAGCCATGCCAAAGATTTTCAACCAAGGAATTAAACAGTAATTAAAGTTTATCTTCCAATTACAATCTAAGAGCGCTAATTCTTTAAATGTGTTAGACTGCATCTCACAGGTTTTTTATAATGGAAATTTTCACATTACAAAGCTATCATTTAACAGGCATGCTTGGTACACTATGCATTGGCCATGAAAATTATTTATTTAGAGACTTGGCTATATCGATGCTAAAATCATTTATATGCTAAGTGATTATTACTCTGCAAAGGTTGTATTTGGAATGAATTATGCTTTCTTTTTAAAATACGGGAAACTAAGAGAAATTTAATAGTGTAATTGATTTCTAGAAAAGTAGGTAGAAATTTCTAAGAAAAAGCAGGCTTATTTTGAGAAATATATTCAGAGAAGTACAGCCCATTTATTCACTGATAAATGTAGATAAATGCCATATTTTAAATGACTTCATAGATAGTATAAGGGCATTTGTTCTGTGAGTTATTATTAAGACTAGGAGAAGGCTGTCCTCTATATAATACAAAATTGTGCTTAACTCAAATATTAGTTTGGCAAAACAAACACAGGATAAATAACACGAGCAATTTTTAATCTATACCGTACTTGGGAGAAATGTTGGGGAACTAAGTGCATAGTTAGGAAAAAGAGATCGTGAATGAATCTTCCTAAAACGAAGGGTCTTTTCATAAAGAACTGTGTTTAGAAACAAAAACACTGTGAAAATTAAATTGTCTAAAAGAGTAAGATATAAGATTGTCCAAATCAATCTTGTGGGAGTTATGATTTTAACTTTCCCCATGAGAGCCTGAGAGATTCTGGTCTCTTCACACATCTCCACTCTGCTGTTAACATTCCTCACCTGGTGAAGCAGCCAGAGACCCTCCCCGGTTGTGCTGCCTGATCTTGGACTTCCCACCTTCCAGAATCACAAGCCAAATAAACTTCCTTTATTTATAAATTTTCCCAGTCTCAGGTACTTTGTGATAGCAACACAAACTAGAGTAAGACGGAAAATTGGTACCAAGAGTGGGTGTTGCTATTAAGATATTTTAAAATGTGGAAGTGGTTTTAGAACTGTGTAATGAACAGTCTGGAAGAGTTTAGAGACACAGGCTAGACTCAGTCTCTATTGGTCTAAACTGAGAATTAAGGGCCCTTTCGGTGAGGGCTTAGAAGAAGATGAGGAGAAGAGGGACAATTTGGAACTTTAAGTTAAAAATTGGGTAAGTATCCATCACCAAAGTGCTAATAGAAATTTGTTCAGTAAAGGCCATTCTGATGGGGTCTCAGGTAGAAATAAAGAGTATCCTATTTGGAACTGAAATAACAGTTATATATCTTCGTTATATAGTTGCAAAGACCTTGGCTGCACTGTACGTCCTTGGGCTTCATTCATATGTCCTAGGGCTCTATGAGAGGGGAAACTTAAGAGGGATGAATTAGGATTTCTGGCGAAAGAAATTTCTAAACAGCAAAGCTGTATGATCACTTTTAACTGCTTATGCTGAGTTACGGAAGCAAAGGCATGAATTAAATATGAAATTTATAATTAAAAGTGAAACAGAGAAGAAAAAATTTTTAAATTCTCCATCTGGCCATGTGGTAGAGAACGAAAGCATTTTCAGGAGAGAAATCCAAGGGCGGCACCCAGCAACAGGTTATTAAAGAAGATAGTTCTATTAGTAGAGCCAGTTGTTAATCCTCAAGACAGGGCAGAAAAAGCCCCAGTGGCATTTCAGAAATCTCTGAGGTTGCTGCTCAACCTCCATCCCAACCCCAGAGTACCAGGAGGGCGAAATGCTTTTGGGGGGTTCCTCACTGCCCAGGGACACCTCAGCATTCAACTTTCCACAACCCGGCTGCTCTGGCTGCTCTGGTGCTGACTTGAGTCAGGCTCACACAGCTCCAGGTGCACTTGGGTCACTGCTTTGAAGGGCACAGCCTTACGCCTTGGCAGCACCCATATCCACATGGTGGTACTAGTTCTATAAGCAGGCAAATCCGAGAATGAGAGAGGTATGGTGGCTTCCAACTAGATTTCAAAGGAAATCTTTCTAACATTAGAAAGCCTGGCAGCCCAGGCACAGCCCTGCACCAGTGTATCCAGGAGGAGGCTCGTGGAGGGACAGATTATTTTGGAACTTTAGTGCTGAATGTCTGCCCTGCATGGTTTCAGACCCATGTTGGGGGCCTGTCGCTCATTTCTATTGGCATTTCTCCATTTTGACAGTGAAATGTTTACCCCAAATCTGTCCCTTAATTGTACCTTGGAAGTAAAGAGCTTGGTTTTGATTTTCACAGGCCCTCAGATGAGATTTTGGACTTTGGATTTTTGAGTTGGTGTTAGAACAAGTAAGAATTTTAGAACTATTGGGATAGGATGATTTTTATTTTGAATGTGAGAAGACAATGGATTTTGTGGGGCCAAGGGTAGAATGCTACTGTTCGGATGTGGTTGAAATTTGAATAGATGCATGTCGAGATTTGATTCCCAATGTGGCATGAGAGCTGACACTGCTGCAAGGTTTCTGGATCACGGGGTGGATCCCTCTTGATAGACTAATGCCGTCTCTGGGAAGTGAGCTCTGATTACTGAGTTGGTTGCTGCTTCTTGTATTTTGTCCCTTTGCAAACACCTGCTTCTCTTTCCACTTTCTACCGTAAGTTAAGGCAGCCTTACCACATGGGCTGCCCAACCTTGGACTTCTCAGCCTCCAGAACAGTGAGCCAAATAGACTTCTTTATAAATTACCCAGTCTCAGGTATTTTGTTATAGCAACAGAAAAGTGGACTCAGACAACAATGTACACAGATCTTATCCATAATTATAAGAAGGAATTGAGCTGGGATTTCAAAAAATACAGGAATATACTCCAGGTAGTTAGATGATGCCTTCTAGCAGAGTGGAACAATGCTGGATGGTTAGTTAACACTCTGACACGTTTAATTAGGTGAACTTGCCACAGTTTTCTGTGTTTAGAGTTTTTCTCCAGCTATTATTGATCACCACTCCTCAACAGAAATTGATGATATGCAAACATTTTCGCTTCATAATGCACAAGAACTTGGGGAGCGGCTCAGCAGCAGCTGCTCTGACCTGCCAGCATATCACAGTCGTAAAAGTAGATCAATGAAACCTCCATCTGCTTCAGTACATTAAATAAATCTGTTTGTCAGAATTGCCTCAGAAATGCTGGTTCTGGCAAGTTAATGCACATTTCCAGTGTGTCTGCCGCTCGGGGCTGGAAGTCGCTCTGTTCACTCTTCAGGTGTCGGCTCCGGCTCATTTCTGCCATATGACCCTGGGCAAGTCATTTGAGCCAATTCTCAGCTTCCTCATCTGTAAAGTAAGGATAACAATTCCAAAAATAATACTTCCCTGTCTTCCTTATTGCTGTCCTGTGGGGTTTTAGGTCATGTTGATGACATTACTCAGGAAATGGTACATACTGTCGCTGATTGGGAGCCACGGCTGGCCAGCGGGCCTTAACTAGGTTCAGCTAGCATGGCACTGAGTCATCACTGTGCTAGCTTGAGAAAGACAGGCAGAGCTTCCTGATTTTATTCTCCACTTATACACAAATCTTGAATTATTAGACAATAAAGGCCTTGAACCTCTATGTCTCTTCATGCCCATTTAGGGTCTTACACACCCTCAGCCTTCTACTCAGGGGCACCTGCAGCTGTGCTACCTTTGCTGAAGGCTGGAGATTAATTGTGTATCATCACATTTTTATCACTTCCTCCAAAATATACAATTCCAGTGATGTTCCCTCAATATTCCTGTCCTCTTTCTTTTTTCCTCCCTCCCTCCCTTTCCTTCGTCCCTCCCTCCCTCCCTCCCTTCCTTCCCCCATCTCCTCCTCCCTCCCTTCCTTCCCCCATCTCCTCCTCCCTCCCTTCCTTCCTTCCTTCCCTCCCCCTGTGTCTCCTCCCTCCCTCCCTCCCTCCCTTCCTTCCCTCCCCCTGTGTCTCCTCCCTCCCTTCCTTCTTCCCTTCTTTCCTCCCTCCCTCCCTTCCTTCCTTTCTCACAGAGTCTCCCTCCTTGGCCCAGGCTAGAGTGTAGTGGCATTATTACAGCTGACTGCAGCCTCAAACTCTTGGACTCAAAGAAGGATGTACAATGTTGTCCTCTCTTTGGCCTCCCCCCTCCCTAAACTGTGGTAAAAACTGTCCAGTGCTTTCAGAGTTAGCCTGATACATTAGTCTGTATGGACTGTGCACTAGACCCTGCTCACTACAAAGTGACAGGAGTGAGCAGGATGGCCCAGCACTCCGTGGCAACCAACAACTCGCTCAGCAGATAGAAATCAAGGTAGAGAGCAAGCAGATTTTTACAGGACTAGACATCAAGCAGATTTTTACAGGACTAGACATCACACTTCTTCTCTGTCATCTACTGTTGCCTAAAGTCCTAACAGAAATTCCCTCAGGAATTTTAGTTAGTCATCAAAAAATTTATATTTAACTATTGTATTGATTCTCTTTGAGTATCTATTATCTGATATTCACAGCTTATAAAAAATTTTGAAGGGACAAAACATGCTTCTAAATATAAGCCATTTGGTTGGGTGATTGTTTACCATATTTACAATAAATAAATATGCACACAAACACATATAACATTCAGTGATTTCTGTTAGACAAGCTACAGCATCCTCTAAACCCTTGTCGAGGTGAAGAGAAAAACTCCCCTTCACGCTCAGAAGATTTGCTGTGTCAACAGAAAATAACCCAAACTAGTAATTTAAAGAGTAGTTTACTCTGACGTAAACATATGTGACCATGCCCAGAGAGTCCCGCCCAACAAGCCTCGAGCAGGTGGTCTCACTGTGGTGAGGTGACAGTTTGGTTTTATACATCTCAGGGAGCCAGGAATGACATGTAACGTCACACATCAATACACAGGGGGAGGTGTGCATTGGTTTAGCTGGAAGCATCCCACAGCATGGGGATGACAGGTTACAGATTCTTTGATTGGTTATTGGTTAAAGAATGAAGTTTGTGGCTTGGAAGTTCAGAGAAAGAAGTCTGTCAAACAGATGCAGAATCCGGTGGTCTGTTAAGTAAACTGAGGAGGACTGGCAGGTGTGGTTTAAGCTTTGTTTTGCATGGCCTTCCGTTGGCTATTAATGAATTACAAAGGCTGTCTCAGAGAAGGGAAAAGGGCTTGACAGGGCAGGCTGAGCTCCCTTCTCATGCTCAGCCACTCGGCTTTTTGGTAATTCTGGGACCTCTGGCATAAAGGGAGCCCATTCAGTTGGCTGGGGGGACTTAAGATTTTATTTTAGTTCATGATAAAGCAGAGTAATAGGGATAAAAGTATACAAATTTAACACATATACATAGGAACCCTCAGAAAATGAAAACTCCTCAATCAGGTACAGAAGTTTTTGAAGAATGGGGGCTTAAAGGCAGGAAAAATGGGCTTAGGTGGGGAGCAGAAGCAAGGGTGGTCTCCTGGAGGGAAGGAAACTTGAAAGGCAGCAGCTCTCAGAGAAACAGATGGTAAATGTTTCTTTTCAGACCTTAAAAAGGGTTGGACTCTCAGTCGATCTTGTCTAGATGGGGGGTGGGAAGCACGGACGGGCCTGCACTCTCGAGATGTAGGTCTCCCCCTGTAAAAGCCAGCTTTGCATTGCTACTTCTGTGAGACTAACGGTGGCCACCTCCACATATACGAAAGAAGTCATTGCAGGCAAAGTATTTCTAATTCCCTTCACTCTCTAGGTACATAAAAAAAAAATTCAACCTATTTATGTGTCAAAATAAAGCTTAAGACAGTGGGATAATTTTTAGGCAATAATTCTGTCATTATGGCCCAATTACATTCTTGTTTTAAAATTGTAGTATTATATCATTAGTTTTTCCATTTGTGATAAAGCTAAAATCAAGATTTAAGAAATCAAGAGATAAAAAGTAGTATTTATTTTGGGGACGCAATGGCAGAGTGGTAAGAGTTATGCAAAATCTAAAAGTCAGTGAATGGAGAGCAATTTTTTTTTCATTGTACGGCCACCTAAAAATGAATATAAATAGGCTCACGGAAAAGCCATTAAAGTACCATATGTAAGAGCAGAAACAGTAAATTGATCTTAGAGGCCTGCGCACAGAACTTAGCCATAATAACACTGCCACCATTACTTTTTTCTTTATTACTTGGAACATTAATTCAAGATGTACATGAGAATATAATGCAGAAAGCAGGCAAGCAAGAAAATACCAATAATATTTGCAGTTTTTCTAGGGATTATGTCCACCGTATTTTTCAATCCCACCTTCATCGGTGGTTAAGCTTATTCTGAGCTATTTATATTCCATTTTGTTGAAGTAAAAAAAAAAATACAGATTTTTAAGAAAGACAATAAAAAAGGAAAGCTGATTTCACTGTAAGTAGAAATTTTCTCCTGGAGTTTCACGTTTGGCTAAGTCAGACCAAAACAAGCATGGTCAGGGGCTGAAAGGAGGCTCCCCCAGTGGGGGTGCAGAGCGGGGCAGGCAGGGAAGACACAGTCAGGCGTCTCCAGGGGGCGCCCTCGAGCTCAGCTCCCCCAGGGTGGGCGGTGGCCTGGCAGGGCGTTCAGGGCACAGGCTGGGTCGCTACAGGTGTGGGTGTTTTTGAGCCAGTAGTAGGGACTCCCAGGAGGGCCGCGGGCCTGAGGAAGGAGTCGCAGGGGACATTCGGGCGAGGGGATCTCCGACAGCCTTGCCCCACACCTGCAGGCTTGCTCAGTGGACAGCAGCAGGAAGGACAGCCCGTGGGACACAGCCCGGAGTCAAGCTTGGGGAGAAATGCCAAGACCTAGACAGGAGGGGAGGCGAGGCCCGCACCTCCTTCCCTCTGTGAGCTTCCCTGACCACCCTGAGGACGCCTGAGCTGGGCGAGTAGCAAGCACCCGAGGGTGAGTCCAGTTCAGCACTGGGGTCAGTCTCTGGAATTGCCTGTGACTCCAAGCGCCAGTGGAACTTAGCGGAGAGTGGAATGACCTGCTCACTCTCACTGCTCAGCCCTGTCAAGTGCTCCCCCTGAATCCGGCTTATCTTTTGTCTCCCACCCTCCTCTAAGCTGGTCTTTCATTTATGTCTACAATAGTGACTATTCAACTAACAATTACACATGGTGACATTCTTATTTTCTCAGCCACGTCCATAAAGAGACCTTTAAAAAGTCATTAGTTGGGGCTCACGAAAGATTTGCATATAAAGGCAATGAGAATGAGCCCTTGATTATCAGCAAATCCAGAATAGGTGGTATCTTAGGAGAGTTAAAAAGTACAAATGATGAACTGACTGAATACAGAAGCCTCTTTAAATTAAAGCTTTCAAAATCCTCAGCTATTTGCTTTCTTGCCCAGATTAAGTAAAATTTTCTGTTGCATAAATAGAAAAGAACGCTGTTTTCTCTTGGGTGGATATCCGCATGCTGCTCATTTGCGGCCCATCTCGAGCTTTTACATACATTAGGCATATCCTACAGATTTCTCTAGGCGTATCTTAAAAGGCTTAGCCGAGTTGGTGGCATCCCCCGTTCAGGAACACGCCCTCTCCAGCCAGTAGTAGGCCATTACTGGCCAAGGACCGGGAAACAGCTGGACTCTGGTAATTTCATCTGCACATCCTTGTGAGGGTCCCCCGCTTGTTGGGTACTTCAGAGGAGGAAGGGGACGTGACAAAGCACACATTCCAAACATGGGTTTGCAAACAGGTTGAGCCAATAGACAGGTGTCCCCACGGTCCCCAGCATGTGCATGGGCTCTCCTGCCTGGCCAGGAGAGACACAGGAACAGAACCTCTGCAGAGCAAGGCTGCCTGGGGGCATCTACAGGAGAGAGCAGCTCATTCTGTCGACCCAAGTGGGGTACGGGAAGGTTACAGAGAAGACAGGATGTCTGTCTGTATTTGCACTCAGGCCAGGAAGAGGGTAGTCCCCCTCCACTGCCGGGTCCACCAGGTGAGGGCACAGACCCCAGTCTCAGTTCCATCTCCAACCTGTGTTTCTGGGCAACCGGTGCCTTTACACTGCAGTGTAAAAAGCTGAATGGGACTTTCCTAGTAAGCGGCACCAGACGCGCTGTCGGTCCCCAGACCCGGAGATGTGCAGGGCTGAGAATTTGCCCCACCGCTCAGGTGAAGTTGTGTGACTGGGTACAGTGGAAAAACTAGAGTGATGCAGCTAAAACCGGTACAGTGGAGATGCCCAGGAGAAACGTATTTGTACAGAGAAACTGCAGATATAAAAACCATTGAAAAATGGAAAGCCCTGTCTATCTTGGAAAGAGGCCGAGATCCCAGTAGCTCCGTAGTTCATTTGGGCAGGCTGTTCTCCGTAAACATCCCCTAGCTGGTCCTGTGATTAGACTAAGACCTCAGCTGCCTCTGAGATGGAGGGAGGAAAGAGCTGAAACTCCTTCTAGGGGGCAGGAGAGTTGAGCAGGAGAAGTTTGTCCATGTTGGAAGATTCATGCAAGTAGGAATTTTAGCAGCTAGAAAATAAATTTGCATTTATTTTTGACTGCTTGCATATAATAAAGATATTGATTGATCCTTGAACACTTATTTTTACATATAATCACCTTACTAAATTATCATATCAATGTTAACAGATTTCACTTGATGTTCTTTGAAGGATCATCTGAAGCCACCTACATACAGTTGACATTTACCCAACACATCCTGACTTGCACAGTGATTCCATTCACATCCTCTAATTCATTCCCCTTATTCTGCAAGTTGATGAACCTGCAAATCGACCTTCTTAAGAGTTTGCTGAAGGTCACTGAGCTTTTTAAATTCTCCCCATAACTTGCTTTTTTTAAGCTGAAGGAGATGCAGTGCTGTTATATAACCCATCCAAGGTGGTAGCTGGAGAACAGAATTCGAACCCAGAAAATCTGCCGGAGCCTTTGCCCTTCCCTGCTGTGCTCGGTGGCCAGGCATTCAAGCCTGTCTCTTATTTTTACCCACAAATTATTCCTTCTGTGCAAAGCATCCTCTGCCCTCTTGTCTACCAGGTGACCCCTATTTATTGGTCTAAACCACATTTGGGCACAGAGGAGCCTGAGCCTCTTGTCTAACTGACTTAGGCCAGGACAGACACAGGTGGTACAGGCCTCCCCACTAATGGGCCCCTGTGGTCCTCAGGAGGCTGGTGAGCAGCACCCTGGGGTGTCCGTGGGATCTCCAGGGCAGTGCCCAGGGCTGAAAAAGGGATCTGCCTACCTCTTTGGTTAGTTTGCAGCATTATTGAAGAAAAAAACTCATCAATTTTCTCTTCCACCCCTTCTCCAAATTTATCTAGATAATTTTCCTTTCTTTTTCTTTTCTTTTCTTTCTTTCTTTTCTTTTTTGTTTTGCGACAGAGTCTCCTCTGTTGCCCTGCATTGAGTGTCATGGTGTCATCATAGCTCACAGCAACCTCAAATTGGGGGGCTGAAGTGATTTTCTTGGCTCAGTTTTACTATTTTTTTAGTAGAGACAGATTCCTGCTCTTGTTCAAGCTGATCTCTAACTCCTGAGCCTTAGCAATCCACCTACTTGGGCCTCCCAGAGTGCTAGGATTACAGGCATGAGCCACTACTCCGGCCTAATTGGCCTAATTTTCATTTCTGAACCAAACAAACCCTTCCTCCTGAAAGTAAAAGCTACGAAATTTTTATCTTTGTTGAAAGAGGGAGTTTTCATTAGGCCTCAGAGCAAGCCTCAGATCAGTTCTCATGGCCATGGGAGGGAGTGAAAGGAAAACAAAACCTCTATTTATCAAAGAAGAGATTTTTTACCTCCATAGCTGTAGGAAAGAGGTATGCAGTCTGTACTGGACTGAATGATCTGTGTCCTCTCCAATTTATGTCCTTTCCAGAGCCTCAGATTATGACCTTATTTGGAAATAGGGTCATTGTCAATGCCATTAGTAAAGATGAGGGCATAGCAGAGTAGGGTCGGCCCTCAATGCCATCCTTACAAGGACTGGTATTCTTGAAAGAAGAGGTGGAGACAAAGACACACGGGGAAGGATGCCACGTGAAGGAGGCAGACTGGTGTGCCCGCAAGCCAAGGATTGCTGGTACCACTGGCAGCTAGAAGAAGCAAGGAAGGACTTTTCCTAGAGCCTCAGAGAGAGTTGAGTCTAAACCTTGAGTGTAACCATCTAGCCTCCAGAACTGCGAGACAACACATTCCTGATGTTCAAGCCACTCAGTGTGGTCACTTGTTAATGGCAGCCACAGGAAGCTGAGACATAGCCTTCAGGACTAGATTCTAATTGCTTTAGTCATTACCCATTACTCAGCCAGGCCACATGTTTCTAGGCACAGATCAATAACTTTGAGAATAATTTTTCCATCTGAGCAGGTGTGACCAGGGAGGTCTGCAAAGATGAGCACAGGTAGAGGGGATTGACAGAAGGTGTCTGCCCCCCACCCCCGAACATGGCTTCTTACAAGTGGAAGTGGGTTGGAAATAAACTCAAACGATGCAGTCTGAGTGAAGGGGAAACGTATGGGGCCTAGAAAGCATATATAGACTTCGTGGTGGCAAAAGGCCTGCATGGCTGAGCAGGTGTGGAGGCATCACCTGAGAGTAGGAACTTGCCTTGCCCAGGACCGTCTCTCCTCCGGGGGCTGCTCCCCCAGACCCTGCACAGCTGTCAGTTCCTGCAGGTGCATGCGCCCTCCACCCCCATCCCTGGACATGCTCCAGGCTCTGGAAGCGCTGCTTGTAAAGGAAGTGTGGAATCATTACGTGGAGAAGTGAACATTGATGAGGGAGGTAAATTTTCTATGCTTTTTTGAGGGCTGCTATTTAGAAACAGATATTACCCTATGTAGTTTAGACTGGAGACATAAGGCAGATAAAAATATTAGACGTATAATTCATTTCGGTACAGGGAGACTACCTCAGGAAGTCATGAAGCAAGAGAGAATAAGCAGGTTCTGGGCCTGCAAGCCGAGTTAGTGAATGATTTCACATAAGCACGTAGTAGGCACCTCCCCCTGGTAGGTGTGCCACCCTCCTCACAGGAAAAAGAAAGCACGACTCAAACATTTTGCCTTTGTGGAACTAATAATCTTATAGTCCAGAGATTTAGAAAGGATCTGAGTTTAATGGGCCCCTTCCCATGTCCTCCAGCGTTTTTGCAATCCTAGAGAGATGCTGAGACCACAAAGATCTTCCGAGTTTGTTATGATCCTAGGATTCTCTTTAGATTAACTAGCTAGGTCTGCATGGGAGACGCACTCAGAGGCTGCATCTATCCACTACAACTCCGTAAGTCCGCATGGAAGACACGCTCAGAGGCTGCATCTATCCACTACAAGTCAATAAATCTGCATGGGAGACGTGCTCAGAGGCTGCATCTATCCACTACAATTCCGTAAGTCTGCATGGGAGATGCGCTCAGAGGCTGCATCTATCCACTACAATTCCGTAAGTCTGCATGGGAGATGCGCTCAGAGGCTGCATCTATCCACCACAATTCTGTAAGTCTGCATGGGAGACGCGCTCAGAGGCTGCATCTATCCACCACAATTCCGTAAGTCTGCATGGGAGACGCACTCAGAGGCTGCATCTATCCAGTACAATTCCATAAGTCCGCATGGGAGACATGCTCAGAGGCTGCATCTATCCACCACAACTCCATAAGTCCGCATGGGAGACATGCTCAGAGGCTGCATCTATCCACCACAATTCCGTAAGTCCGCATGGGAGACATGCTCAGAGGCTGCATCTATCCACTACAATTCCATAAATCTGCATGGGAGACACGCTCAGAGGCTGCATCTATCCACTACAATTCTGTAAGTCTGCATGGGAGATGCGCTCAGAGGCTGCATCTATCCAGTACAATTCCACAAGTTCCAAATCAAACTCTCAAACTTTGGTGGTAGTAGCTCTAATCATTTCCTTGATGAACTAAGGACAATCTAATTTGTTCAGATTTAATAAATTTAATAATTTCAAGGTAACTTTGAGCAAATTTCAAAAATATACATCATAGACACAAAATTGTTCAGGATTCCCTAGGAAATGAACCTTAATTTCAAAATTAAATTTGAATCTTTGTGAAGAGAAATAACCTTTATGTAAGTCAATTTGGAGAGTGAAAACACTCAAGCATTTTTTTTTGTAAACAATCTGCTCCAAAAAGATCATGAACATTTTAAAAAATCATGAGAATTACTTCAAAGGACTCAGGAATACCAAGAGTCTGACTTAGGTTGAATTAGAATGCTCAGGTTCTCATTAGAAGTTATTTTAAAAGTCTATTGGCATGAAATAATTATTTCTACTTTTTAAAAGCCACTTAAATTTCAGGGTCAAAGATCTGGTACAAAACATTCTAAAATTTTATATATTTAATGCATTCTCATTAGCTTTATGTTTTAGTATGTCTGCATTTGAATTAAAAATTTTTAATCCCTTTTAATGGACTTTTATTAGTCTATTATGGTATACATCCTAGGTACATCTGAGATGAATCTAAGACTCATTTCTATAAACGTGGGATGTGATATTTCATTATTACATTT
>NW_003852451.1:5128288-5134563 GCF_000181295.1 Otolemur garnettii
GCTTGCCGAACTTCTTTCTGGGCTCAGCTCCCCGTCTTTGACTTCATAGATTCTGATTCCAACCAGTTTTTCTTCCTTTGTTCAGGAGCCTCTGACCAGGGTTGCTACCAGTCAGCCATCTTCCCAGAATCCCCCCCATTATTACATTTCTTTTGCATATTCTATGACATACATTTTGGTTACCATCAGAGGCACTGATACTGGGAGTCTGAAATCTTTTAAGGAGGGCTATTTATAGATAGAGTTAGATACAAAGGAACCAGCATAAGGATTGCCTCCAGCAAGCAAGGTTATTGGACGCCCCCGTTCACTGGTGGGGCCCCGTATTTCAGCCGTAAATGTGTTAATGCCATTTATTGACTCATGCTTCTGAAATGTAATACACTGCTTCATTAATTTTGTAGCTTCATCTCTGAAAGCTATAAATTGAACATTCTTATTGTCTTAATTTTCTGTAACCTTTAATAACATTTGTGAAAGTACGTAGGAAAGAAGAAATTGCTGTTGGCTATATGACAAGTGCATTCTAGGAATATTTTATGGAAAATCCTCTTTCTTTCCACCCTGCCCCCTCCCCAGCAGTCACCAGAAAGACAGCAAGCTTTAGACATCCAAAGTTCACTGTTTAGAATTCAGAGAAACCAGCTGAAAAGCTTAGACACAGAGTTTGGATCTTCCCAAAAGGCCCCTGGTCCAGGTGTCCCTTCCCTGTGCCAGCTTCTCTTTTATAAATATGATGTCCCCCAAATGCCAGTCACTCACTTGAGGTTAAAGATTATGCCAGGAAAGGATGCATTTCAAAACCAGTTATTCTTGAATGAATCTCAGAGTCCAACTCACTGGCCACTCACTTGACATTGGCCATCGGAGGGAAGATGAATCCTCTGATGCAGAGGGACTGAAGCAGGGGGTAATCCTGGGAGGCTGCACCGGTCTGCAGGCTTGCAGAGGGCCAAGGGACAGGGTACCCAGTGGAGGAGTGTTATGGGTCACACCAACCCCTTCAGTCCCCTAGTTATGTTGCTATGTAACTTACATAGTGTTAACTGCATTTTTATATAACGGCATATGATACATGTGTAATATTGTACATGTATATAATGTTGCACAATAAGAGTAGCTGTCTTAATACCCAGTCAAGGCCCCACAGGAAGGCACCATGGACAGGTTGCCTCTAATTATCATGCTAATCCTAATAAAATGTTATTACATATAATTTGTTTAGATGAAAAGAATTTAAGATCAGAGAAGCTACATGATTTGCGTAAGGTCCCATCTCTTCCCACTTTGTTACTTCTCAGGCTATACTACAATTCAGCTCTTACAATTTATCTGCTGTTGTTTTAACTGTAGCCTAATTAAACACTGTGAAATATATTATTCATAAATAAAAGTAGAAAGCCATTCTGTCTCTAGAAGAATGATCTTGTGGGGCAGGTTATGCGTGTCAGTCCCTGTGACAGCATTGATGGGGCACAGATGGGGTCTATGAAGACCTCTGTCCCTCACTGCCCGGCTCTACTTCCAACTTGCCTGGGGGAAGACTAGAAGCTTGGGGCTTGGCATTTTGGGCAACGGCTAAAACGTGTGTCTAGTTTCCTGGCTACACAGGCTCCGCTGTTTATTTCAGAAAAAGTTACTTTGACATTAAAATAGGACAGACATCATAAAGATAAATCATGCAGAAGAATTAAGCTCAAGTTTGTACTTCAAAGGGGCAGTAATAGAGGCATTATATTTGGAAAAATATTTTCTTTCATTCTACCTTTTTGTCATGTATGTATTATCTCATTCTAAAAAATATTTTGTGACTTGAAGGAAACATGTTTGAATCTGAGTTTAACAAGACATTGGTTTACATAAAAAAGTAGGAAAAAAATGGAAATGTAGAAATGTGTGAAATTGCTCTCAAACACACGAAATTTAGGGTGAGTTTCTTCTAATGCTACATGCTGCAAATTTCTAATATGATTGTATTGTAAGTAATTATATGTTTCTAAATACCTCTGCATGAATAAACTAAATGTATATATATGATTTTGTGACTATGATAAAATACATTGAGCAGGATTTGTTAAAATACCACTAAAGCTAAATCACTTCTCTGGTGGAAATACTACTGTATTTGAAAATCCTGCGAGAAGCAGACTAGGTTCTAAGGTGAACAGGAAGAGTTTTAAGTTTTGGGGGCTAGAAGGCTCCAGGTTTATAATAGCGTCTTTTGAAAACACAGCAAACCGCACCCTGGCACTGTCATGACAGGCTTCCAAGATTTGTAGAGAATGAAGCAGAAGCTAATATTTCCCCCTTCAAATGCCACAAAAATTATTACACAGAAAAATAGTTTAAATGTAGAATTCCTGATAAATATGTTTAGGAAATATTTCAAAAGAATTAGCTGTGTTTGGGACCAATTTAGGACCGTAGCATAAACTAAAGTTTCCAAGTTGGTAAATCTAAATGGGGATATACTCTTAAAGCCAACTGCTTCCTCCATTACGTATAAGTATCTGAAGACTCGCAAGTTAGAGGGTTAAAGAGAAACCATCAGGAGGAAGCAGCAGAACCCACTTGTTCTGTGCAGTAGTCCAGAGCTCCCCGGGTGAGTCATCTGTCTCTGTAGCGACTATATTTATCCTCCTTTGTAGGTTTTCTCAAGAATAACGGAGAGTGCAGTTGTCTTTGGAACATCACCGATTTGCTTGTTTTTTATAAGGGTACAAAATCATGCTTGTTTATAATTTCTAGATTTTACTAAATGGCCAACAAAATCGTGAAAAGAGCATTGTAGTAGCTGTCTCAAGCAGGAAAGGGGAAATGTGTTGAGGCTTAGCTTCAACCACGATCAGGTTCAGAAACCAAAGTTTACAGAGGGAAAAACACCAAAGACGCAGCATTCCCACAATAAAGCGGAAATAGTAATAGTTCAGGCATCGTACGTTTTCATGAGGAAGTATTTGGGAATTACACACTTCAAAAACGTTAACTAAGATTTTTGGAGGTGGCTATTCCCTAATTTCTTTCTATTTCTTTAATAACTCCATGACCTCTCTATCCCCCTCAAGTTAACTAGAATGGGTGCACTTAGAATTTCTTTTCTGAACCTTGACTGAACAGTGTTCACATGTTACAGAGTCACTCTATAACTTCGTGCATATTTGATGTTGCTCTTTGGCAAACATATGAATTATGAGTGAAGAAAATTTAAATAATTACTTTCTGTCAAAGATGAATGCTGTTGCTAAAACATTAAGTTTGAGAGACTTCATGACTTAAATGACAGACTCAATTACTTACTAAAACTCAGTTTTTACTTTGGTCAAGATTAACCATGTTGCCTAAAAGTCCACAGTAGCTATAGCTCTTTAGATAATTTGGGATGGAAATCATTTTAAGCGCTTTGTTTGAAACATTCATAAGCTCCCATAATACAAATTTAAAGTCTTTTACATTAAATATGTATAGTAGTAAACATATAAATAGGTCTTACTCTTGGAAGATAAGCTAGACTTTGTAGGAATTCCATGGTTCCTGAACAATCTATGGCTGGAGTGAACTTAAGGGCAATTTAGTAAGAATATAAAACATAATGATTCCAAATACAGGTTTGTTTGTGGCAAGAGCTGCCATGGACCCAGCTTACTGCTTAACTTTTCCTTGTATACGTAATCAACAGATCATGTTGTAAAACTATCATGCAGCATTCATCTATGTTACTAACTGATTTACATGGCTATTAACTTCAAATGCTGACTTATACCGTGGATGTAAAAAGGATGGAACTTTAAAGTTCTAACAACAAAAAGGATAATTAGACCTATTTCATTTCAGGGTGTATATCCACTGCCTGCCGAGTGTCCCCCAAAACTTGCTAGTATCTTCGTCAGGGTAAAATAGATGTGTCTAAGCTCATCTATGTTTTCCAAAGCTTATTACAGATTAAAAATAAATTCACCAGTCCAAATCACTTACCTGGTTTTTAATAATAGTGCTTAAAAAATTCAGCTGAAACCAATGGAAAAAATTGGACTAAAATTTTAACAGGAAGGTAGAATTACTATCAAGGAAAAGAATAGATACAAAACCTACTAATGTATTCACAAGACTGTTAAAAAAAAACTTTACAACGTAATGATTGGAAGCTTACAGAACTACTCCAGTGCTTCTGTGCTGAGTGTGCTAGCCGTGTGTTGGAGAGGTAATAAATGAAATTGTTAATTTTACTGTTTCCCTAGGGAGCAGTGGGAGCCGGGGTAGGAGTGTGCTATTTAGATCCCAGAGTGGATTGTGGTTTATATGCAATGATAAATCCTAAATGTGTTGCTAATTAACTCCACTTCACACCATTCCCCCCCTTTTAAGAGCTTGAAAGACATTTTGAGCCCTGGGCTCACTCACCATTCATGTTCTTAAAGATGTTCAGGATGGGGAGGATTTGACGGTAATAGGGCACCAAAGCCTCACCCACCATCTCGGCTGACACGACCAGATGCTGGAGGACTTTGAGAGTGACACAGATGACCTGCCGGTTTCGAAGGTTCAAGGCATCTGTACAGTAGGAAAAGGAACACACGGAAAATAAAGAGCATTAGTTCTACAGTGTGAAGACGAAGTTGTCTTGTGGAAACGTTTAATTAAACTGTGCCCTGCTGGGAATCACCAGTGGGACTTTATTATTACGGCTCTGAATGACGCATTGCAACCCTAATGTTTTAAACGGCGTCTTGTCTGATGACTCTGTATTCCCCCCATTTGGAGTATTCCTCACCAGCCCTCAGAGTGTAGCCCGTTTTTCCTCCATAGAAGAGGCCACAGCTGAGTAGGTAGGATGAAAGATAAAGGATGGCTTAGTGTTGCTGAAGTTAAAGGAATCCATGAAGGTGGACTCTGGATAAAATTTGATGCAACAATCTCTTTCAGTCCATGCTGTTCTTAAAACCATCAACATGAAACACACATTGGGGGCAGGGCAGGACTGGGCTGAGGTATGTGTAGAGAAGCTGCAGGCTGGGTGCAAACACTGAGATGTCTTGGTGGAATGAGCATAAAGTGATGGTATTTAGACACTCGCCCCCGAAAAGCAAAATGACTCAATGTTCAGCAGGAAGAAATCAACAATATAGGCTCTACAAGACCAAAGGAACACAAAATAGCTTTAAAGAACGGTTTTGAGCACAAAGTAACAAGCTGCACTGCAGACAGGACACAGGACAGTGAGGCCCAGTGGCTGCCACTAGGCAGGGCACGAGAGGCACCCTGGGCTCCAGTGGGAGACATGGAGGGTCGCGAGTCAAGATGCTGACGACCGGCTGTGCAAACATGACCAAGGCACTGACACATTCTTCAATCATGGGAACCTATGATTTACCCTCTAAGTGACCTAAGTCCCCTGATTTAAGTGAGCCACATAAAGAACCAATCACAGGAGGTCAAAGGTGGGCATTGATCAAACGTGATGCCTTGGACTCCTCCAAGAAGTTAAAAGCCCTTAAGATGTTTTACCTTTTAGTGAAAAAGATGGACTGTGACCTTAAAGTGTGTGGCATTTATGGAGGGACAAAAGGACCAGGCTATCAAAAGAAATGGCACTTTGGTCAGTGCAGAAGAAAGGCAATCAGAGCAGAGGCAGTCGGGACGTGGTCCCTGAACTCCAGTTCACATTTCCAACAGCTGGATCCTGCCAGCACCTGAAATTCCGTTTGTTTCAGAGATAAGGTTTCCCCCATGAATTTTGTCTTCTTTTCTATGTTCCTTATATTTAGTACAGTAATGCAAACCCAGTTCTCAGCCACTTGGGGTCAAAACTTGTTTCCTGTTCCTCTCGGTGTTCAAGTTCCAGTGTGGCTCATGGCGTCTCCTCACCTCATGGTGTCTCCTCACCTCATGGTGTCTCCTCATCTCATGGTGTCTCCTCATCTCATAGTGTCTCCTCACCTCATGGCGTCTCCTCAGTTTGTGTTGTCTTCTTCATCTCCACCTTCTCTCCTCTGCATCTCCACCCTCACTGTCTTTGCTATGATCCTGGCTCTCCATACGCACTCTCTTTCTTCTGGGTCTCCATTCTCACCCCCTCTGCTCTGGGTTTCCACTGCAGTCCCTCTGTTCTGCTCCTGGGACCCCACACTCACCCCCTCTGCTCTGGGTCTCCACACTCACTCCCTCTGTTCTGCTCCTGGGTGTCCACACTCACCCCCTCTGCTCTGGGTCTCCACACTCACTCCCTCTGCTCTGGGTCTCCACACTCCCTCTGCTCTGCTCCTGGGGTCTCCACACTC
>NW_003852451.1:5135760-5148144 GCF_000181295.1 Otolemur garnettii
CTCCACACTCACTCCCTCTGCTCTGCTCCTGGGACCCCACACTCACCCCCTCTGCTCTGGGTCTCCACACTCACTCCCTCTGCTCTGCTCCTGGGTCTCCACACTCACCCCCTCTGTTCTGCTCTGGGTCTCCACATTCACCCTCTCTGTTCTGCTCCTGGGACCCCACGCTCACCCCCTCCACTCAGGGTCTCCTTCCTCACTGCCACTCCTCTGGCTCTTGCTTCTCTGATGAAGCACCTTCATGACCTTGAATAAACCTCTTTTCTTTCCTTTTCTAGCCCCAACCCATCTTTTCACACTGGTGCTGGATTAACCCTCCTAGAGCTAATCTGATCATCTTACCACTGGCTCGAGGATCTCACAGTCCCCTTCCCTGTATCCATTTCCTACAGTGTAAAGTACAGACTACCTTGAACTTTAGACACAGTACAAGATAGTTACAATGGAGATGCAGAGGCATAATTTTGCTTTTCTTCCCTAATTTTGGGGGCGGGGGGTGTAAACTACTCCTGCTTTACACTGTAGGAAATGGATGAGGGAGGTACTGTGAGGGCACAAAGTCCCCATTCGGAGTACTCCTCACCAGCCCTCAGAGTGCAGGAATACTGGGCGCAAGCACTGAGAATGTCTTGGTGGAAGGAGCATAAAGGGATGGTATTTTAGATGCCCCCCCCCGAAAAGTAGGGAAGAAAAGTAAAATTATTCAACTAAAATTAATTGAATAAAGGAACAAAGGAAGCACTTAGGATAAGTTAGAACTAAACTGAGTCCTCAGCTAAAAGTCCAAGAAGATGAGGAATTATTTAGTGTTTTTTCTGCTGCCCTCTCTGGAATCACTAGGAGGCTTTTAAACATAAAATGTGGGCAGCTTCACCTCCTCCAGCAACAAACGAGGGTTTGGGGTGTGAAAACACTTTGGAGCCGCCTCACACCTTCTGGTCCAGCCCAGACTACATTCTTGGAAGCACAGGACAAACATAGTGTGTAGAGCCTGCGCAGCCTGAACTTCAGGGAACCAACGTCAATATAACTGGGTAGCATGATAGCTCATTATCACAGCATTTAGACGCACCGAGGGCCTCGCAGTGTCTTCTGAAAAACAGCTAAAACTAGAATGCCGCACTTTAGCCTGATGAGACGTCGAAGAACAAAGCCTCAGAGTGTGGTGGAGCTGTGGGGAGAACAGGGCACGCTAGGTCGGGGGATGCAGGTAGTGGAGCCCCCTTATCTGCTCTGATCCTGTCTAAAAGATGTTCTTTTCAGGAAGGGAGGAGTTCCCATTCCTTACCTACTGACCCTGCTCAGTTTGCCAGTAAAGAACTGGGAGTCTGAGGAAGTGTTGCTGTGAGGATTCGGGGCAGCTAATGTACTTTCAAAAGAAGTCGAGCAGGTCTTAGCACCAGGAGTGCACAGACCGTGACAATTCACAGCACGAGCAGCAATGTGTCCTGAGCCCCTCTGTGTGCCAGGAATAAATGAGCACTTTACTTACATCGGCTTACTTAGTTCTCCTCTGTCAAGTATTTATTGAGAATATACTATGTGTGTTTTAGAAATTGGAAAAATGGAAACCAACGAGACAAATACGGTGCTGCCCTGTTGGGGTTCACCATGTATTGTGGAAGAAGACAGCCATCAAATAACACAGGTGTGATGACTTTGTTTAAGAAGGAGCCAGTCAAAGCTGTCAATCAAAGGGGGCACCTAACCTCGCCTAGGGACAAGGCAGGACTCCCAGGCACAGGTACGGAGCCCAGGGATGAACAGATGTTAGCTGGGTGAAGAGTTTCCAGCAGCTCACTAGGCTGCGTCCCTCAGATAAAGGAGCTCTTTCCCACAGGGTCTGTCCCAGCTCCCCTGATGAGATTCTACTGAGGGTTTGGGACCCCAGATGGTAAGGAGAAGCCCTAACTGGTTTTATCATTGTGAATATGTCTTTCTTGGGATCATTTGGAAGTGCTGGGAAGAAGTATGTAGGAGTGTACAAAGGAGGTCAGGTGGTGGCACTTTGTCCCAAGCTAGAGGATCCCTAAGCCCCATCTTGCCTCATTTTATTCTAACCAAACAGAATCAGATGTTTGAGTTTCTCTTTTCTGTCTTCCATTCTGCTTTTTTTTATTATATATATATTAAATCATAGCTGTGTACATTAATGCAATCATGGGGTACAGTGTGGTGTTTTCATATGCAATTTGAAATACTTTCATAAACTGGTTAACATAGCCTTCATGTCATTTTCTTAGACACTTGTACCCTTGTAAGATAAACCATAGAGGTGATCCCACCAATCACCCTCCCTCCGCCCATCCACTTCCACTCTGCTTTTTACAAAGGACTCAGAGTCACAATGTTTATGACACAGAAATAGAACCACATGGGTGTGTTGTTTGTATTTTTTAATACAGTGTAAGTTGACTACCCAAGGGACGTAACAAACTGGTCAACACACAGAGATGACCAACATAAGTAGGCCTGCTGTCCTGATATGCAAATGTGGTGCATGTCTGGTCCTGAGAACGAGGTCAACTTGAGGTGGTCAATGGAGGTAGGTGATCAGCTGTGAAGGTCCTACTATGCATGTTACATGTACGATTCAGTGCATATAGTTCCCATTCCATTCTGTGCATTTTGTCTTTTTTCAAGAAAGCCTTTCTGTTGACATTATAAATTCACAAGTAGGAGATTTACCTAAACATGATAGGTGCAGGAAGATTTTGGTGGCTATAGTGCTTATTGGATGTCAGGAATCACAGCATCCTTCTTTTAGGGTGTGTAGGCCAAAGGTTGCAGTTAAACAGCCTGGGTGTGCTCATCTGCTATCAATGTGAGGTAAGATTTTTGCCATATTGATTAAGGAGTCAAGTATATATATGTGTGTGTGTGTGTGTGTGTGTAACACCAATATTAAATTTTGGTTAGGTTTATGCCTATATGCATAGCTAATTGATCGCTTGGGCCTATATTAATGTTCTTTCTCAGAATGGATAACGGTCCTAGCTATTAGAAAATGTTCATTTCATTTCATGGAAATCCTGATTGAATTAACATAGTGGGGATAAATATTACTGGGTTGACAATGGCCAACAAGTACTATGCCTGAACTGTTACGCTTAATGACCTCTAAAATGGATCTCGGAATTCTCCTAAATGACCAGGTAGTCATTCTAAAACAGTGGTTCTCAACCTTCCTAATGCCGCAACCCTTTAATATGGTTCCTGTGGGTCGCGACCCACAGGTTGAGAACTGCTGTAATCTAAAACCTCTGCCGTGGCTGTGAAATCAAGCCATGGTTTGCACTATGAAAGCTGTTGCACTTATCCAAGAGGGATTTCTCATAATGCCCATTTTCTCTTCAGTTTCTTGATTTTGCTTCTTATTCTCAGGAAATTAAAATATACCAGTAAGTTGCTAAGTCTTTTGTTCCTATCACTCTGGAATTAAAGAGGAATTTTTTTTTAACAGTCTTTTCCTTTGAAAAAGTATGATAAAGGATATAAAAGGAATATGAATCTGTAGCTTCAAAGAGAAGAAATGTGTTTATTCTTGTGTTGATGGGCCTGAAAGGTATTGTCAAGACGTAAGTGAGGACTCTGAACTCAAGATTTAAAGTTTTGAAAAGGGTCTAACACGAGGAGTCTGCTGACATGATAGATCAGCCAGCGGATCCGCTCCTTTCAGAAAATTGGATTTCTATTGTACTGCTTACTGCCTTTAAGTATAATCAACAAGATAGAGGCTCCAGATAGACATAAATTGCTGAAGAATAAGGGAAAGATAATTTAAAGTCAAGTAGTAAAAGTTATTCACCTTACATGGTTATAAGCACTAACCTGTATAATTTTCTCAGGCATAAAATCCATTATTGTTATGATTTTTTGCAAAGTGAGGCCATTTTCTACTATTAGATATAATTTACTACTGTGGAATCAGAAAGAACTGAAACATTTCTATTTTTTCTTTTAAAATCAGAAACACAAAACAAAATGCAAAACGAAGTACATTTAAAAACTATTTTTGATATGTTTTGTGTTAATAGCCTTAATATACAAATAGCCATCACAATCCAATAAAAGACTAAATTTCCAATTAAAAAAATGGGCAAAAGAAACAAGAAGATAATCCCCAAATTAATAAACACAAAAGAGAATTTAATATTCTAGAATATTCAACTTCATTGGCAATCTAACAAAACACATTTATGATTTTGAATATCATAATAAAAAATTGTTGAAAATTTAACACTGCCAGCACGGAAACAGGTCTGGGAACAGAGGCAGTATAATAGCCATCATGTTATAAAGCATTTTAACCTTTCTGTAGGGCAGTTTAGCAATATACCTAAAAGCCATAAAAATATATTAATCCATCATTTCCACTGCTAGGCAGTGAGTCCAAGGATATAGGCAGATGTGAACAAAAAGTTAATGGAAGAATGCTAAAACCAGCATTATTCATAATTAGAAATAATCTAATGTTCTAAAACAATGGAATAAGTAAAATATAGCATATCCATACAAAAGAAAACTATAAAATCGTCATCTACTAGAAAAAACAAAGACAGGAAAATTTTATAAAAATACAAGTGAGTAAAGCAGCAGATGTTAAAGATATTTGTACTATGATCTCATATTGTAGAATAGGATGTAAATAGAACAAATACTAGAAATTTATATACCGATGTGCTAAATAGTAGAGATTACATTTTTCATTGATGCATATTTTGTTTCACTAAAAAAGTACTTTATACAATTTCTTTTAAAACTTATCAATATAGTGTGCACATTTCCTCTTTGTTATTATTATAACTTTCTATTTTAATGTGTCAGAATTCAAGCCCTCTCTCATTATTCTTTCTCAAGATTTTCTTGATGATTCCTACTCATTTACTTTTTGAGACAAACTAAAATAGTTTGGTCAAGACAAAAAAGTATGCTTGGTGCTTTAGTAAAAATGTCAGTAAATTTACAGAATAATGTGGAGGACAATTGTCACCTTTGCTACCAAATATTTCATTAGAACATGGTATGTCTTCAATTTTCTTGTCATTTAGTTCCTCAGAAAAGCTTTATCTTATTTTTATATAGATCCTGCATATTTTTGTTAGATTTATTCAAAATTAGTTGATATTTTGTTGCTATTTGTGTATGGTCATTTTATCCTAATATGCTTTCTAAAGATTATTGATCGTATGCACACGAAAGTATGTAATTTTTGTATATTTACTTTATAATTGCCTAACTTAACTCCCTTACTGGTTATAATTGTTTTTGAGTGAGTTCACTTGGGTTCTATAAATATTATCAAAAACATTGCTAAATTTGTCTTTGCTTTCTAAACTTTGTGTCTTTTATTGGTCATGTGGCAGAGGCTAGAATTTCTAAAAGAAAATATAGTGCTGAGAGCAGGCATGTTAGATTTTTCACCAATTTTATAAATTTTAATACCTTAAATAATTCTTTTTATTTTATTGTATAAAATATGTATAACATAAAATATGCCATTTAGTCCTTTTTTAAGAATACAATTTAGTGGCATCAATTAAATTCATGATGTTTTGCAACTATCATCACTATCTTTTTCCAAAAATTTTTCATCACCTACAATAAAAACTCTGTCCCCATTAAGCAAAGCCTCCTTAGTCCTCTTCCCAGCTCCTGATAACCTACTTTCTGTCTTTATATATTTGCCTATTATACGTGGAGAGGTCTTAAAGTTTTTTTCCCAAAGTTAAAATGTTTAATTAATATTTGAGGTTGTTGGGCCCAATATCCTATTGTTGAATTAGATTGAAGTGGGTATATATGTTGCTAGTTGAGGAGCGAAAACCACATAATTTAATAATTTACAGAGTAGAATGAATTTAAGATGTATTTTCCAACCAAATTTAGGTATCAAAATTGTATTTTAAGGCCAGGTGTGGTGGCTCACACCTCTAATCCTAGCACTTTGGGTGACTAAGGCAGGTGGATTGCTTGAATTCAGGAGTTTGAGACCAGCCTAAGAAAAAGTAAGCCCCCGTCTTTACTAAAGCTGTTCTGCAACTATTATCACTATCTTTTGTAAAACTAGCTGGGGAAGCTGAGGCAAGAGGATGACTTGAGCGCCAGGAGTCTGACGTTGCTATGAGCAATGACACCACGTGTTCTACCCAGGGTGACAGAGTGAGACTCTGTTTCAAAAAAAAATTGTACTGTATATTTCCATAATGGAATTCAATTGCTATGCAAAAATTAAGACGTGGCTGGGACTCTCCCATTCCTAGTAAGGAAAGCATCATCGACGGAGACCAGCTGTTACGGTCATCGAGTAAGCCTACAACACGGGTTATAATTTTTTCTTTAATTATTATTTTCAGTTTTCTCCTACTTGAAGCAAATTTTACAAAAATTAAGCACTGATTTTTTTCTCATCCCATACACAAATATATAAAAAATGTATATCATAAAAATGCCATTTAACCATTTTGATGTAAAATTCAGATTTTCCCTCAAAGCTTTGTCATAACGAGTGGCTAACTTTTCTTTTTTTCCTCACTTTTTCAATGTATTTCAAGAATGTATTTTAACTTTTGGGAACATGGAATGTAGTTTAGTATTTGGTGAAAGTGTTTGGCCTTTCTGCCCATTGAATACTGTACCTTAAGTAATACGATTTGCTTAAATAAATGGAAGCACTCAGTTACAAAATGGTCTGACCGTGCCTGGTCAGTAGCACCATAACCTAGACGCAAAAGAGGGCACCTGAAGGGTCCCACGCCCCACACCCCTGTTCAGTCCTGTTCAGCCAGGTGGAGCCTGCACTGGTTGGCACAGATGCCAAACACCCCGACAGTGGCTGAGAGTGACCTTCTCAACACGCTGCACTGTCAGAAGGCAGCTCAGGACCGTTTGGGGGAGCTCCTAGCTCCCCCTACCTATTGCTGCCTCAGTGTATACTGGAGGAATGGGGTGACAGAAGAAATGATGGCCCAAAGTAGGAGTTCACCTGGCCACCACTTTCAGAGTCAAAACAAATGTCAGTCTGCTGTACTGAGTAGGTGCTGCTTCTAAGAATTACTGTGTCACGTCTCCCTCTTCTGCCTGAGAGAAGGTGTCTAAATTTGCCACAGCTTTTAGACAGAAGTTGTGGACTGAGAAGGAGACGTGTCACAGGCTCTTCACGAAATGGGAAAGTGGAGAGACGAGAGATGCTCACCAGACGGAGACAGGTGAGCAGATCAATTTCCAAGAAGGAGCAGCTCTTTCCTTGCTGAGAAGGAGTTTGAAAAGTACACACTGCTAAGCCTGATATCAACAACTGGTGCAAATCTAGGACTGATTATTTAAACAAGTGATTTGGGAGCGGCTAGGAAAATAGCAGCGATTACTGGGAGGCAGAGTAAGCTCTCTGGAATAAGGCGAGCAGAGCTAAGAGCCTGTGTTCTGACACGTGTACTTACAGGGGGATCATAGCCGGCTATATTGGCAGAGTGGCTGGCAGGGCTTCTGCGGTTATTCTTGTAAGTAGGAGAACAGAAATGATGAAGAATTAGGCTTTCTTCCTTTTCCCTCACTCCCCTCTTTCCTTTTCCTTTTTCTTTTCTTTTTTTTGAACTATGTGAACAGTAAGGACGAGGAGGAAACTGCAGCTGGGGAGACTCAGGAAGTGTCTGGCCAACAGAACTCATGGTCCCAATTGGAGCAGACGCATGGGGGTGGACGAGGCAGTGTCTCCAGAGAAGGCAATAAGATTGGTTCTTATCTAATTAAAATCAGGTTAATCAGAATTATCTAATGTTCTGAACATTTGGACAATGATACTTTTGATAGATTTTGAAACAGAAAAAATTAGGAAATACATGAGATCAAGGTTGTAGAACGAGAAGGATCACTGCCAAGAAAAGTTGTGTAAGACATGTGATCACAGTAGGCGTGTGATTTGCAGTGGATGGTATCTATGTGTTCACAGTAATATAACAGTGGACTAATGACTTAACCCAAATTGTGACAGAACCATACTGAAAGAAGGGAGGGGTGTGGCCTATGTACGGAGGAGGATCACACTGCTGTCAATACAAGGTGACCTGACAAAACTAGTCTCTTAAAGTTCCCAAACCAAGACTTTTTTCTTGTGATTAGCATTTATTTCCCTTATTTCTTGATGGACACAACAGATTATTTTATTTTTCTTTCATCCTCTTAGTGTATTTCCTTTTTCACATGCTATCTTGGCTTTCTTGAAAGCTTGTTTGGAGGTTCTAGCAGGGGAGCGCAGCTACTCATATACCCTTGACCCAAAAACGGTCCTCCTCTATTGGGGAAGGTCGTCCTCTTTGACTGAGCATGCAGCTTTGGGAGGGATGCACATGGAGTGGTGAGGGAGGAAGGGGACACCCGCCTAGCCAGCCAGGTCAGCCAAATCAACCCTGGTGATCAATGGGGTGACAGATGTCGCAGCCAGATCACCCTCACATCCTATCTTGGCTTTCTTTAAATAAAATTATTGATTAGTGATAACATTCTTCTGTTAATACTTCATATGATATATCACCTGTTTTAACTCATTAGTGGTTACTTTTAAGGGCTCAAAACTCAAGATTCTATCTTATTTCCTTACTTATTGAGGGATGCGGCAGGGCTCCCTAGTCCTTAAATATAAGGTAGAAAATGATCTACCCTTAATGTGTCACACACTTCCCTTCCCTCACTCCTGACTTGCTCTCATATCCAAGATTCCTTGTAGGGTCTGGGGTGTCCATGCACAGTCTTTGCCTGGGTTGGCTTTGCATCAGCCCAGCAGCATCAGTATCAACTGGGGTGTGTTAGAAAAGCCACAAGCACCTACTGATCTGGAGCCTGAATTTTACTGAGGTCTATGGATATGCTTGAAATTTGAGAATTGGTGCCTTGGAGGGCAGGCCGCCCACTTTAGGTTTGTAAAAGTCCTTTATCTTACAGCCAAAGGTCAGATGGTGGGGGAGGACCAGAGCCCCATTAGCCTCAGTCAACAAGTTCACTTTTCTTCCAGATATAAAAACTATTGATATAAAGAGCTGGTAACTTCTCAAATATGGTGTCATAGTTTATAGTACACAGAGGGTTATGGCGACTACATCTTCATTGTGAATATTTTTATCAATATAAATTGGTCTTCTTTGTATACCTAAAACCTCTTTACACTAAATCCTACTTTTCTTGGATTAAAATAACTACTCCGGCTTTCTTTTCCCTTTTGTCCCAATATATCTTATGTTTTTAAATGTTCAAGCACTATTTTGTCCTATATAGATTTGTTGGTTTTACAAACCAATTTGGAAGTCAGTTTCCATAGCTTATACAGCTGTTTTTGCTTTTTTCATCTGATTCTGTGCTTTTGATTCTTAGCACTTCTTGCTGTCTACGCAATTGTCCTTTCCATTTACAGACCCTGCCGAACCACTTTGATCTTTTCCGTTGGCTTAGAAGTTCTACACTCTCATTTGTCTTCTATTTTTAGAGTCATTACTGCAAAATTATTATTTGACCTTTCATATGGGTTTGAAGCTCCCTCCATCAACTATTTCTTGCTGGGTTTGGCGGCACTCTGTGCTTACTGCTTTTCAATCTGGGACATCCTCACTTGAGGGTTGCTTTCTGTGAGCTGGAGGACACCCTTGGTCACCCCCAGCATGAAGGGCAGGTGGGTATCACAGTTGCTGAGTCCACAGTTTTTTTACTCAGGGTGAAGCAGCCTTTCTCCTTCAATTCTCTAAAAAGTGCTCTGGTGTCTGATATTTATGGCTGCAAAAAAATCTTAGCCTCATTTATTTTTATTTCTTATTGCGTAGCCTTTCCACCTGTCCAGATGTTTGAAGCGTTTTTTTTTCCCCTAGGTTCTTTTTTTAAATTTAATTTAATTTTTTAATTAAATCATAACAGTGTACATTAATATTATCATGGGGTACAGTATATTGTTTCTCTATAAAATTTGAAATACTTTCATCCAACCGGTTAACATAGCCTTCATGTCTTTTTCTTAGTTATTGTGTTAAGACATTTATATTCTACATTTAGAGAGATTCACATATACCCTTACAGGATGAACCATAGGCGTGATCCGGCCAACCACCCTCCCTAAACCCACCTTCCCCTCTCTTTCCCCTCTCCCCATATTCCTGGGCTAGAATTGGGTTATAACTTTCCTATGAAAGCTATAAATTAGTTTCATAGTAGGGCTGAGTACATTGGATACTTTTTCTTCCATTCTTGGGATACTTTGCTAAGAAGAATATTTTCCAGCTCCATCCATGTAAACATGAGGGAGATAAAGTCTCCATCTTTCTCCATCTTTCTCCATGGCTGCATAGTATTCCATGGTGTACATATACCACAATTTACTGATCCATTCATGGACTGATGGGCTCTTGGGCTTCTTCCATGACCTGGCAATTATGAATTGGGCTACAATGAACATTCTGATACAAATATTTTTATTGTAGTGTGATTTTTGGTCTTCTGGATATATACCTAATAGAGGAATTATAGGATCAATGGCAGGTCTATTTCGAGTTCTTTAAGTGTTCTCCAGATGTCTTTCCAAAAGGAACATATTAATTTGCAATCCCACCAGCAATGTAGAAGTGTTCCCTTTTCTCCACACCCATGCCAGCATCTGTGATTTTATGATTTTGTGATATGGGCTAATCTTACTGGTGTTAGATGATAGATTTGCATTTCTCTGATGATTAAGGATGGTGAGCATTTTTACATATGTTTGTAAGCCATGTGCCTGTCTTCATCAGACAAATTTCTCTTCAAGTCTCTTGCCCACCCTGAGAGGGGATGACTTGTTCTCTTCTTGCTGATACGTTTGAGTTCTCTGTGGATTCTGCTTAGTAAACCTTTGTCGGAGACATATCTCCCATTCTGAGGGCTGTCTACTTGCTTTACTTACTGTGCTTTTGGCTGTGCAGAAGATTTTTAATTTGATGAGGTCCCAGTAGTATATTTTTGATGTTGCTTCAATTGCCTGGGAGGTCCTCTTCATAAATTTTCACCCAGGCCGATTTCTTCAAGTGTTTTCCCTACACTTTCTTCTAGTATTTTTATAATTTCATGACTTAAGTTTAAATCTTTAATCCAGTGAGAGTCAATCTTAGTTAGTGGTGAAAGGTGTGGATCCAGTTTCAGTCTTCTGCAGGTCGCCAGCCAGTTCACTCAGCACCATTTGTTAAATAGGGAATCTTTTCCCCACTCAACGTTTTTAATTGGCTTGTCAAAGATCAGGTAATGGTAAGTAGCTGGGTTCATCTCTTGGTTCTCTATTCTGTTCCATACATCTACCTTTCTGTTTTTTGTGCCAATACCATGCTGTTTTGATGTTTGAAGGGTTTTTTACATTCCATTTAAACTTTTTGGCCCGTTGTGCAGGCTGTGTGTCTCCTTCACTGATTCTTTTTAGTCTGCAGTGAGCCTCTCCTACCTACGGGATGGGGGTATTTTCCTCCTAGATTTCCTTCAGTTGCCTCTGTCATTGTGGTTTCTATTCTTGTTGTTCTGATATTTTCCCCTGGGAACACAGCATTTTTATCTCTGTGTCGTCTCTTCTCCAGTTTAATCTCTTTTCTCACCTTCTCTTTCCTGCTTGTCTTTCTGAGAGAGCATCTCAGGATGTTTTCCACACTCACAACTTGATGTTGTGCTTTGGTTTTCCTGTGGCATTGTTAATGTCCTTCGTTCTACCCCAGACTGGCTTATTTTCATTGAGGTCTATTCTCCTCTCATAGATTCCTGCGTCTATTTCTCAGAAGCCACATCTTCCTAAATCCTAAGGACGTCAAGCAGGTTTCAACAGGTTTCCTTTGCTTCCCCTACCAAACATGGTTGAGGGACTCATTTCCTCTGACTGTGCAAAGTATTTCCTTCCCTGTGTGGAAAGTTGTTCTCAGTGGCCCTGTGGCTGTGCTGCTGCCCTTGCCCTTGTTCTCATCGGGCAGAGAAATTCCCACACACAACATCTGCCAGCTGCGGTGGGCCCAAGAGGTCCTCTCGACTGCCGTTCCAACCTTCTGGATTTCACAAGTAGATATTCCAGAACCTACCTCCCAGCCCTGCCTCTGATGGATTGACATGGTCCGTCTTTTCCTAAATGGATGAAGTAGATGTAAATCTACAACCCCAAGTTCAGATGGCACGGGGGTTCTTTCCTAAGAATAACTCAAGGGGGGGAAGTCAGAGGTTAAGAGGCGGAGCCGAGGAGCAATGGTAGAGGTGCCAGGAAACAGTCTGGATGGGCAGAGACCTGCTGTCTAAGTCACCCAAACTCGGGGTAAGACCCAGTGTGGATGCGCAGAGACCTGCTGTCTAAGTTACCCAGAACTCGGGGTCAGACCCAGTGTGGATGGGCAGAGACCTGCTGTCTAA
>NW_003852451.1:5149317-5159172 GCF_000181295.1 Otolemur garnettii
AGACCCAGTGTGGATGGGCAGAGACCTGCTGTCTAGGTTACCCAGAACTCGGGGTCAGACCCAGTGTGGATGGGCAGAGACCTGCTGTCTAGGTTACCCAGAACTCGGGGTCAGACCCAGTGTAGATGGGCGTAGCATTATAATCCCAGGTCCTAGATATACACAGTAGCTACTCCTACCTCTCTGCTTCATTGCGAGTTTATAAATTTTTCTTTGTTTTCATAGACATTAATTAGAATTTTTAAAAAAGCTGTTCAAGAACTGCTAGCTGGTGATAGGTTAATTCGTGTCTCTGGATAAAGTCACAGTTATGTTGAGAGTTGGCTTGAAGGTACGATCCTCACAGCTGCCACGTGTTAATGCCAGTTCTGCCCATGAGATGCCCCTGGATCAGTTTACTCCACTCCAGAGCTCCACCTGAAGATTTAGCTTGTGCACATGATGTTTTCCACACTATACTGGAACGGTGCATGATCTTGCATAGTTGATCAGCATTTCTTCCACAGAAAGTCTGGCTTTTAGTGACATGAGCAGATTGAGCAGAAAGAAGCTGGGTTAGACGTGGGGTTGGTGTGTAGCACCGGAGGTTCAGAGCGCCGAGCAACATCACCACCAGGATGGTCTGTTGAGGCTCTGGAAACTTAAAATCATCAAATGCATACTAATTAATTTTCCCTGCCAAAACGTGTTTATTGAATTCTTTTTTTTTTTTTTTTGTCATTTTTGGCCAGGGCTGGGTTTGAACCCACCACCTCTGGCATATGGGATTGGCGCCCTACCCTTTTGAGCCACAGGCGCCATCCTGAATTCTTAATAACATTTTCCCTCATCAGCAAATGGCCTCTAGGATGTGTGTACTGTAAATTTTGCCCTTATAACACATCCCTTCTCTCTTAACTCATTCATGCATCTTCAAAATACAGATGGAACAAAATTGAAAATCACTTCCCCCTTGGCCAGCAAAACTAGAATTTGGTATGTTTTAATTGTAAACAGCACAGTTGAAATATCCTTAGCAATTCTTTTTCTGCCTTTCAGGGTCTTCAGCAGGGCTCTGAGGTAGAGACTCCGAGAGGGCTGTGATGCTAACATGAAGTGCTGATCTTTTACAAAAAGAGTAAGCACCGTACGACTGCCGCCGCTCTGGTGGGTGCAGGGGAAATGGATAGATAGCCCCCCAGGAGAAAGTTCTGGGTCTTTTTTGTTTATGAATAAAACTTGCAAATCATCCTTTAGAAATGTAGCATTTCAACTAGAATTTAACATATTCCAAAATTGTGACCCGCTTGTGAGAGTAAATCACTTCTCGAAAAGGTTTTAATACATCAAAGATCACCACTGCTCAGCACTGACGCAGGAGGGGCGGGCAGGCTGGGACTCAGCAGGGTCCCTTCATGGGGTCCCTTTTCTGTCACCTTGCTCTTCACCTCCGATGGCACTCCCTGTGCTGGGTCTCACTCCGTCTTGGTGGAAATGTGAGTGTTCAGGTACAGATTTCTATAGAGATCTTGAAGATGTGATAGCAAGTTTCAAAGTTGATGTGATGTAAGTTGTAAGAGCAGAACTCAGAAAATTGAGCTTCTAATAAAGCAAAATCCAATCAGTAAACAGAGACCATGGATAAAAGCAAGCTGAGAAATGAGCCAGCGTTGAACCATTCTGTTCTTGTTCTGGTCAAACCACATGGCGAGAGCATGCCTGCGGCCCTCAAGTGAGGGTGGTGTCCCCTAGATGTGGAGGCCAGCCAGGTGTCCCACCCACCACCCTGGGAAGGGGCTCTCCCTGGAGTGGGAGACAAGGCAGAACTTGGGGTTGGGGGGATGGGATCCCCATCCCTCAGAAGCCATGGGTAGTGGAGCTGGGATCTGGGCGAAAATGCCTGGAACAGACCCGACTGGGAAACAGCTCGGATTTCCCTGACCTATGTAGCATCAGAGCACCAATGCTCTGCTTTTAATTGGCAGCACCAGCAAAAGCTGAAGCAGTGGCAGCAGGTGCAGGCAATGCCCAGAATCAGGATGAGAAGGGGCAGTCAATGGACCCAGGTGGCCACCCGGGCTGGAGGAGCAGCTGTCCCCTTCCTGAGTCTTTACCAGTAGATGCTGGCTGTGCCCATCAGGGTGGCTCCTTTACTGGGGTCACCAGCAGCTTTGGTAGTAGGTAAGAGGACAGGAAAGAAAGTGACCAGGAGACTCCTTCTAAGCCGTGGGATCTGTCCCACAGGACAGTCCCACAAAGACGCCTGAAGGAGATGCTGCCAGCCAACCAGTCAGAAGGGTCTCATGGGTGGGTAAGTCGGCCTCAGAAAGGAAGCAGCATCTCATTCATGGACACATGAAGCCAGTGACAGGGTTGTCCTAGAATCATCCCAGATAACATATTGTAGATAAAATAATTTGGGGTACTTAAAAACATTACTCTTTTCTCCATTCCAGATTTTTTCCCTTAAAATTATGAATCGTACTACCTCACAGTTTCTCAACATAATTGTGTTTGTATTGTAATTTAAAAATTAGGGATGCCATTTAAATAAAAATCTTATTTAAGCCGTGTGCAAACGCGAGGAACATAACTGTGCACTTAGAAGTTAATGTTAACGCTCGTGTCGTTACTACACAGCATTTTACATTAGTGCAAACCCCATCCAACTCAGTTTATTTATGTGGCTAAGCCATAGTGTAATATTGATGATAGGGTCTATTTTCAGAGATTTAGTTTGTTTGGCCTCATGAGTCAATTTATAGAAATTCCTGCAAAGCCTGGGGATCACCTCAGTCTGCTGTGTTTTATTGCTTAATTAGCAAGTTGTCCAAAGTGCCACCATATAAACTGAGCGATGCTTTTTCACCTGTTCACTTACTTTTTATCGGGATAATGAGCTGTGGAATGACAGGTAGAATCTTGTTCCCCCCGTGTTCCAGCATGTCGTGGATTCCTTGCCGAGCAAAAAACTCATAGGGAAATGTCATTTCACAAAGCCCATCAAAAAACAGAGGCAGATAATGATGGTAATCCAGCTTCTCAATTTCTACCTGAAAGTAGAGAGAGAAGAGACGCTGTGTGAAAACACCAGTGGGCACCGTGCGGCCAGGCGAGCGGGGAGCTCGGCCACCAACTCCGAGGGGCTGGCGAGTTAGAACGTCATATTTCATTAACTCATTCACCGAAGGACCTGAAATCTGTCATCATGTCTATCAGCGACGGGGTGAAAACCATTGACTCTGGAATCATAACAGTCAAATTTCTTATCTACATACACTCTACATTGGGAGCATATTACTACATTTTTTGTTATTATTTTTTAACCATTTGGCACAAAAGCAACGTTGCGTAGGATTCAAGAAGTCCATAGCACATATGCAGAAAAGATCCCTGTAGGAATAAAATGAAAGAATAAAAACCAAATGGAAGAGACGGGGGCCCCAAGTTCTAACAAGGAGGAGGGCAGAGTGAATGTTTGCTAGTACCGTGTTGTGAAGTCTGCCTTCTCTGGGGCAGGGCAAGCTTGAGAGGGAGTGGCCAGCATGATTCCTTGTGCTGGGAATCGAGGTGATGAGGAGAATATTGGTGCTGTCAAGAGGACAAGGGGAAGAGAAAAAGTGGGCTGAACCTCAGTTGGCAACTGACACCTCGAAATCAAATTGGCCCAACTCCCCTGGCCTGCTGCTTCTGGGAGCAGAGAAGCAGCTCTTCCCTGCACCTCAATCACGCCTCCATGCCCGCTTGTCCACACCCTGGCATGGTGTCTGGCATCACCAGGGAATGGGAACTAAACTTCTAGTGTTGAGAAAAGAGATGGCAAGTTAGGAGTGACTTACATGAGGGGGATTTGTTTGTGTCTACGTCTCCCACTATCCAGAGTACCTGTGGGCTGACCTATCACCAGGAAGGTGACAGAGGTGACAGTGACATGTAGATGGGAAGGAGCCCACAGACTCAGGCTGCGGGTCCAGAGCGTCTGCCCAGAGCAAGGTATGTGATGTTCCCAGGCAGAGGTGACATTCCCCTGGCTTTCCAGTCCTTATGAATGCACCCAACTGCCCTTCCTCCCTTCTAAGCAAGTGAAGGGCCCATCAAGACCTTTGAGAAATTCCTTTTGACATCAGTTGGAGATGTTTTTGAAAATTTTTTTTCTTATTGACAAATTATAGGTGTTTCTACTTATGGGGAGCAAAGTGGTACCCTGATTTTTATAATCAAAAATTGTGATGCACCTTAGTAGGAAGCTTTTATGCCCTCCAGCTCCCTCCCCACACCCTGGAGACTCCAGCCACTTGCCCCACAGCGCCCAGGTGGAGCGGCTGGTAACAAACCCAGCACACTTCTGAGTGTTACTGTGGATCTGGGTGACTCTCACGTCCTACAGTTCCCCAAGCAGGAGGCTTGTGTGCATCTGTTTACCATGTGTGTTCAGGCAGGGGCCAGGGAGGGGGGACTCCAGCCAAGCAGAGAAGCAAGCAGGTGACGATGGTCAACCTTCAGATCCTCTCTTGGAACTGGAGCTTAGAAAACGAATTCCAAATGTGGATTGATACAGACATCAACTTTACTTTATATTCCTATGTATTTATAAAGTTTACTTTATTCAGTATAAGTTTATGGAATAGATGTTTAGTACTAATTTTATTAAAGATTTTTGTGCATTCTGAAAATGCTTCAGAACAATATTTTGTGCCCTTTGAAAAATTTATTGGTACATTACTCAGCTTCTAAAGGCCCAGTGTTGTTATCTATAACTGCACCTTGTAACCTAAATTCATAAAACCACTGTCGTCTGTACTATACGTCTATTTTTCACATTTTGGAGATGCTTTGCTGAGCATCTTTCTTTCAGTGCCCTGCTGCCCTCTACACCTGTCTCTTCTAACTAAACTGTTACAGTTAGTACCTTAGTGTGACCAAGGACTCTGTAGTTTAATACATCAGTGTGAGTCACTTACAACTATGGCTACGCCTTGTTTAACTTCTGCCATCGTTTTGCCTCGGTGGTTGCTTTTTATTTACTCTTTTCTTTCTATTTTGCGATTGTGTTACGTAGACTGTCTTATTTGTTTTTGCCATTTCTTTTTGCAATGACTTTAAGGGTCAGGCAGCCTGTTTGAATATTTTATTGCAACCATCTCTCTGCTTTCTTAACTTTTCAAATTTTTATTTATCTTAGTGAGAGAGGAAAGTTAAAACTCTCCTACTAAGACTGCGGTTGATATGTCAGTTTTTCCCTGGAATTCTATATTTTTCCTTTGTGTGGTTTTGGGGAACAGCATAAACAACAGCAGTGATAATGATACCAACGTCCACAATCCCGAGACCGTCACAAACTCTGTGGGTGTTATTAGTTCATTTAATCCGCACAACTCTAGGATGTGGGTATTATTAGTACCCTGATCTTTACTATGAAGAAACTAAGACATGGAGAGGTTGTATGACTCGCCTAAGGTCCACAGCGAATGAGTGAGAGAGAGCGGGAGCTGGAGCTCGAACCCCAGCAGGGACACCGGGCCGCCCAGGGTTTGTTGTTGGGTGCACTGAGGTTCAGCATTACGGAACCTCCTTGTGAATTACTCAGTGTCTCTACCATGATTAATGCCGCTTACTCTGATACTGATACTGCTGTAACTGTGGGCCGGGCGTTCCTGTCCCTTTTTACTTTCTTTCTTCCTCTGACATTGTATTTTGAGAGTATCTCTCCTAAGCAGCTGAGAGCTGTATTTATTTTTCCTCCTTCTATTTCATGATATGCCTTCAGACAACAAATACTGAGAGAAAGAATGTGAAACGAGAGAAAAGAGGGAACCCTGGAGAGACAGAAACAATGAAAGAGTGAGAGAGACTGAGAAAGAAAAACATTATCTCTGTGTCTTTAAATCCTCCTGGCTCCCTGACCACAGCAGTTCTTCCCACCAAAAAATCTCTTCTCCTGGGTTCTTTTCCCGGCCTCCTTATCAATAGTTGGCACATCTGAATCATTGCGAACCCGCTGGCTTAACAATAAAATAACACTTGCCATTATACTTTGGGACCCCAGACTTTTTTGAACACTACAGAAATAATTCTACTTGCTCCACGTGGTACGGTGTCACTTTCTTTCTGCTCGCCTGTTTCGTAAGGTTCCTTTTTTATTAACATAATATTGTTTTCAGTTGACAAATTTGGCCTAGCCCTTGATGGGCCCTCTTACACTCCATTTACCACCAGGCACTTTTCTGTGTCTGGGTGTGTGTTTAATAAACATACTCTACCTGATTTCCCTTTAATATATTTTTATTTTGTTGTTTTTTTCCCCCTGGAAATTCCTCCCAGATACTGCTTCATTTTCACCTTGTTTTTCACAGTGAAGTTTTTCAAAAGCGATGCTGTGAGTCACTGTCAACCCTTCTCCCTCCCATCCTCTCTACTTCCCATTTCTCCAGCATTTTATCAAAGGTGCTTCTATCCAGGCCACCAGTGACCTTTGTGTCTAACCCCCTGTCCCTTTCTGTTCTCATCAGCAGGACACAGTGGACTTTGTGAAACTGTCTTCTCTGAGGCCCTGGCAACAAACCTCCAAGCTGGGGGGTCAACCTAACTCCCTCCTTAAACCCTTGGCCTGGCCTGGCCTGGCCACACCTTAGAGTGTCCTTAGAGACTTTCTTTGAATACATGTGTCTTAGCTCAGGCTGCCATGACAAGATATTGATTTTCTCATGGTTCTAGAGGCTGGCAGTTCCCAGCCCAGGTGTCCAGCATGGCGGGTTCTGGGGAGGGACCTTCTTGCTGTGTTCTCACACGGCCTCTCCTCTGGAGGCACATAGGGGAGGAGCTCTGGGGTCTTCTCCTCCCTTCTCAAGGACACCAGTCAGTGCCAGGTGCACTGACCCTGGAGGATGATGTTGTACAGAAGTGTCTATGAATTTACATATGCTACACCTATATGTGTTTTACAAATAAAATGGTGTTTTTCTCTCATTAAGAGTGCAGTGACTATTTATATTTCAGGAATTTTATGAATATTATTAAAAATAATCAAGAAACTCTTCTTGATTGCCTGTATTTACCCTCATTTCACTAGGAATCACTTAGGATTTGATTACCTATTCATTTTTTTGGTATTTTTTAATAATTAATATAGTATAACAGCTAAATATATTTTTTATTCTGTTTACTTTTAAAACCCTGAAAAAGTTTGTTTTTTGTAATGATATCAAATGTAAGCATATTAAAATACATTCATATTGGTAATAAGAGGTCTCCATTTTAAAATATATATATGTTGAGAATAATTTAAGATTAAAACCAAAATTTGAAGAGATAAATTACGGGATCCTTTCCTTATCTTTGTGAATTTGTCACAGTGTGACTACTATCCCTATGAGTTTTTCTAAAGTGAAGGCTTCTTTTGTTCATTTAGATTTACAAAAAGTCATTTTAAATGTTTATTTAGCAATCAACCTTATTTCAGTTACATATGTATTTTATTCTTAGGACAACCAGTTTAATAGTAAATATTATATTTTACATTTCCTTTTATTATAAAACAACACTTTTCAGATTTGAGACTCTTTCTTTAAAGTTTATGAAGTCCAGAATTAAAAGAAAATGGCCCCAAGTGCAACACAGAACTTGTTTTAGACACATCAGTTAAACTTAGATGCGAATATGCTGATGAATGACCACTTTGATATTAACTCAAGAAATATGAAATATTTTATACTCACAGAATTTTTTTTAAATTTATGTTTTGTAACTCTTTAAAGATCACACAGTACCCACAGGTTGATCTTTAAATCTTACAATGACCTTTGGTCAAAAGCAATAAAGTTCTACCTAGTCTGTCAAATATAACATTTTATCCCCCTAACAAATGTATAAGGTAGTAAAGCTCTACTCAAAGGCCGGAAACACAATGAGGTTAATGACTTTCATTTTAAAAACTCCAATGAGAGACTTACTCTCATTGTTTCCATATTCTTGCTTCAATTAGCAATTAAAATTTCTCTTCTCATGACTCATATAATAATTCCTGAGGATCTTGCTTAGAATCACAAACTAACCTAAAAAGTGTAAATATATATTAATATATTATGACCTCATTTGGACTTACTATGTCATTTCTAAAATAAAGCTCTGACAGTGTTTTTCAACCCTCCAGGCAGTTGTTGAATTACTACAAAAGGTCTTACAAATTACATAGGCAGGGAGCATTGTCTGCAGATGGTATAATGCACACAGAACATATTTTACAAATAAATGTATGATTAATTTTCAAATGTGTGTGAGTACAGTTGTGATGAGCAGTTGATGAGTAGAAAATAATTCGTCATTTATGTTTTTCAGTGATATTGAAAATACAACTAAAATCACATTAATAGTATACGAGATTTTTGATGCTAAAAATAAGACTTTTTAACATGAAAAATGCTCTTAATAGCAAAAAAGAAGCAGATTTCAGGCAAGATGGCAACAAGAATGATATGGATCTATAAGCTGCTACGACATCTAAAAATAAACCTGAAGATGTGTTAAAGGGAATGGTAGGCTCTGGACCTCATCGATGCCAGAGATAAACCCAGTGACAGAGGAGAGCTCACGGGGATACTGGGCGACCCCAGGAAGTGTCACGCACAGATTAGATCACAATCGGGGAACCAAGGTTTAATATCTCAGGAGTTCAGGAAAACAGAGATTTGTGTAAGAAGAATTAAACCCAGATTCCTGCATATGACCAGGATACTTAAGGCTATGTCACCTTGAAAAGGAGAAGAAAATTTCTTTCCATGAGTATGTAGAAACAGGAAGGTACCTTGATGTTTGACAAAACTCGTGATGGGAAAAATCTCCTCTGAGAAATAGAAGCCCATAGCCAAAAAAGGAAGAAAAAATAAAATAGGTTCAGATGATGGAAAAGAAACCCTTGGGGTCCAGGCAAAAGGAAATGCAAAAATGTTAACACTTGCATAATACAGGTACGTGGGATTGCCGCAGAAAATGCAATTCTTCTTGTAGAATAGTTCTCAATAAAAATCTCCATTTGTTGTGGTGATGGAGACACCATGAGGATGAATCAATAGACAGTGAACATGGAAATAGGTTCTGGAGCAACTGAGAATAACTGAATAAAATCTGAAAGGAAATATTTTTCAAAATGCTTGAAATAGAAAGATATTCCATCTAGAAACAAAAAACAGATTACATATAAAGGATCAAAATAAGACCGAAATTCCATTTCACATTAACACAACAGAGGCCAGAGAAAGGGTAAAAAAATTTCACCATGCAGAAAGAACAAAAATTATTCATCTACTGGGCAACTTAGTAAAATTATCATTCAAAAATAAAGACAAATTAGATGTATTTGACCAATACTTTTTTTTTTTTTTAAATGCATTAGTTCTTTTAATCATGTATAATACAAAAAGTGGAATTATAAACCAAAGTTACAATATCATTAGCTTTTATAATTGCCCATGTGTTTACCTATATCAAAGATCTTTATTTCTACATTTGGCTTTAAATTACTGTCTTGTGTCTTTTCATTTCAACCCGATGGACTTCTTTTACGATTTCTTTTTTTGAGACAGAGTCTCACTCTGTTGCCCAGGTGAGAGTGCTATGGCATCAGCCTCGCTCATAGCAACCTCAAATTCCTGGTTCAGGTGATCCTCCTGCCTTGGCCTCCCAGTGTGCTAGGATTTATAGGCATAAGCCACTGCACCCTGTGCTTTAACTCTTAAAGTAGGAAACAAAGCCAGCCATCAGAGAGATAAATGAAAACATGTACAAATAACATGGAAGGGAACTAACACTTGAGTTTTAGACATTGTGCTAGGAACTTTTACATACATTTAATCCTCTCCAAAATCGCTCTTTTTTTTTTTT
>NW_003852451.1:5163426-5177492 GCF_000181295.1 Otolemur garnettii
GTTTTAGGAGATTAAAAGTTGATGACCATCCTCTTCTCGCCTGAAAGGTTTCAGCTGAGAGATCTGCAGTCATCCTAATACTCTTCCCCTTGTAATACTTTTTTTTTTTTAAAACCAAAGATCATCATCTTTACTAAAAGATAAAATTTATTAAGAAGTAAGCTGAACACAGGACAAAGAAATGAGATGAAAAAGGTAACACTAGACAAATTATTGAACAAGTTAAGACTAAATCACTCTTGACTCTAAAAAGAAAAATAAATGACCAACATGGCGGGTTTACAAAGTGGAGCTGTGATACTGGAAAGGCATAGTGGAGCAAGTGAGAAGGGGGGTCTGAGCCAGGCTGAGTGTCCTTGCACTGATAGAGATGAGGACAGAGTTACTGGTTAAATAACTAAGCATATTAAAGTTTAGGGATACCTGTTTAAAGACGAAAAGTAAAATGAACTTCTGAGAGAAGAGAACAGAGTAGAGGAAATGAATAAACCTCTGTCGACCCAACAGAAGGCTGGGTAAACATGCTCCTGGTCTCAGGATGATGGATGGAGAAGTGACAATGCTCAGGATGAATCCAAATATATAAGTAATCATAATAAGCGTAAATAAATAAATTCTCTCGTTAAAAGGTGGATTAGCGAAAGAGGGAAGTATCCTTCAATTATGAATTTGTTTATAAAGGGCACACTGAAAATATAATGACAGAGAAAGGTGGAGAATGAAGGCATGGTAAAAAGAAATAATAAGTATGGTGTCGGATAAATTACTAGATGAGGAATTGCTTTATCCAAGGCACGTATATTTGCCATTTTGATAGATATTGCCAAATTTCCTAGAGAGGATACCAAATTATAGTCTCATCAACAATAAATGAGTACCTGTTTTTCTCTTGCCTATTCAAAGAAAATGTTATCAAAGTTTGATTCTGCCTTGAGATTTTTCAAATGTTTTTGAATTTATTAATTTTTTATAGATTCTGAATTTTGAGTTAACTTTACAAAGGTTCCTTCCCCCTATGTTGTGGCATAACAAATAATCAGAAAGAATATTCTAATTACTTAATTATTTTTATGATTTCTTTCCTTGACATTTAAATCATTAGTCAATTTGTAACTTTTCCAGGTATAAAGCATGAAAGTTAATATGAAACTTTACCTGCTATAACACTTCCAACTGTGCCCTCCCCTCCCCAGGTGGACCCAGTTGTCCTGATGTATTTACTGACCAGTCCTCCAAGGATGGAAGGTTTTGCCTAATCTTAAAGCTGTATTCCTCGACTTTCTGTCCTGTTTTGTTGGCCTATCTTTTTTGTTCATGAATGATACTATTTTTACTTAATTTTCATGTCTATTTGATAGAGTTTAATATCGGGTAGGGTGGTCCCTTTTACATTAACATGTAGGTTTCTTATTATAATTATCATAAATTTACTTTTTCATATGATATTTAAACATAAATTTTAGATGTAAATTTGAGTTAATGAACTTACATAGCACCTTTTCTATGTAACATATATTATCTTCAAGAATACATGAAATATTTTAGAAAACTGAGTAAGTATTAAGCCTCAAAACAAGTCTTGAGAAATTCCAAAATGTCTGTCATTCATGTCATATTTTCTGAAGGATGTCAAATAAAAAAAGAAAGTACTGACTAAAATATGGCCAAGCTTTTAATCCTCATATACTTGAAAATTTAGGAACATTTTAAACTGATTCATAGATCAAAGAGAAAAACAATTATGAAATAACATGAAGAATTGAATCACAATAAAATTATGTAACCTCCAAATGATAGAAAAGTTTCCACTTGTACACACTCTTGAGAATTAAAAAACAAAGCTGTATGTCTCATTATATAAGGCCAACATAACCTTGACAGATAAAACCAGATAAAGATAGTTCAATCTCACTGAAATAAAAATAAACAAGTAGGCGAATTGGATTAAGCAGCATTTCAAAAACCATGACCAAATAGGTATATTTCAGAGATACTTGGATTTTTCCACATTATATTGATTTTAGATTAAATAAAGAAAAATGAGAAAATCACAATGGATGCTGATAACTGGCAAAATCTGTTCACTAAAAAATAAAAGCTCTTAGCAAAAACCTGCAGCCAATGCCATACATTACAGTGAAACTTAGGGACATTCTTAATAGAGTTAAAGGAGACAGGAAGACAGTCATCATTCTCATTCAGCATCGTTCTGAAGGTTCTACCTAAGATGGTAAGAGAAGAAAAATACGTAGGGAGATCAGAAAGGAGGAAACGAAACTGTTCACATTTGAGGATGTTATGGTTGTTTACACGGTTTGCCAAGGGAATCTATAAACATGGTTAAACATGCTTATTCTTAGTAAAAGAGTTCAGAAAACTTGCTGCGTGAAAAATCAATAACTAAAGACAATAGCATTCCCATGTACAATTAAAAACAACTTAGAAAATATTTTTGCTCAGAATTCCCAGTTGCAAGAAATGAAACAAAACACACACTATAAGCTAATAAATATAAAAATCCATGTATAAGACTTTATGGAGACAACTACAAAAGATTATTAACAAGTATAAACAGAAGACAGAAATAGTTTTCTATGAATAAATGGATATACTGACATGGCTCAAGGACCGGCAGGGCTGAAACTACATCGATGGTGATTCTGCCCAAATTAATCGCTATCTCGATGGCTTGCTGTTTTACTACAAATACTGATGGCTCAGTATGTTAATTGCTGAGTAACAAATTTGGATTTGGGAATGGAAAATCAAATAATTTTATGGAATAACCTTATTTTACGTTTCTGTCCAAAATGCTAGCTAACAGCACAGCTAAAGGTCAGTCGTAAGCAGATCTGAAATTTATGCACACTTAACCTTTATTATCCAGAAATTGTATGTCCCTAACTGTAGCAGGCAAAGAGTGATACTTTCAAGTATAATAAATAAAAATGAAATAATCCTTTGTTCTATAGCCTTGAACATTCCCACTCTATCACTTATAAAGATAAGGAACTTCCTAAAACTTTAAAATAGCATTTATTTTCACCTAAGGGGAATAAAAAGAAACAAAATCTGTACTTAAATACATTGTCCAAGTTTCTCTCTCTCTCTCTCTCTTTTTTTTTATCACATTTCTGCATAATGATAAAAATACCATAATTTGGTCAGAGGCAGAGAGAGAATAATTATATTATAGGATAACAAGTATTCACAAAACGGAGAAGCCAGAAATGAATAGGACTGGGAGTCCAGGCAGTTCTAAGGATTAAGACAGAGGAAGAAGTTGACTGTGTGGCTTTTTACCACTGGTATTCATTACAAAACATGGACTATTTTACAAAAACTGTGCCTCAGTTAGACAATACGCTGTGAATTTTAATTCATTCAACCAAGGAAGCAGAATTAAAGAGGTTAGGAAAGGATTAATTCAAGTGAAGTTAATGCTGTGAAGCAACTTGAAAATAAATTATTGTGATAGTAATGGTGTTGTCTCTTCTATCAGTGCATAATTTTGCTATGTAGATATTTTGCAAAGATTAGTTCCAAATTATTAATGTTCTTTATACTCAGGAGTTTCTTATATTTCTTAATCTAAATTCACTTAGAAAAGTAAAGCAAAACGATACGGAACAGTATAGCTACACCAGTGACAGGGCGTTTGGGATGTAAGGGAGAGAGAGACAGGGAGAGTGAGCAAGTCGGGAAACAGAGGCAAGCGTGCTTGGCTGGGAGGAATTACTGCCTTGCACTGGAGCAACAAGAGGTTGTTGCAAGAACGCATGCGTGAGACTCCCTCTGTGGTCCGCAGCCTGGTGTGGAGTCAGGCAGGGCCGCGCGACTGCATAGTGAGTCCACCAGCGTCCAACTGTGCCTGTTGGGAGCCCACTGGGGTCATCATTTGCAAAATGACGCTCATTCCTGGGGTTAAGGTGAGGCGGAAATGAAATCACACGGGCTAAGTGACGTTAATTCCCTTTCTGTTCTCTGAAGAGAAAATCATGCCATCACAAAAAGTTAGGAACAATTTCAAGTGATTCCATGCCATCTGAAGGGCGCACAGCACAGCTCTGGGAGACGCAGCCGGCTTTACAGAGAGGGGGGCTCATTACAGGGTGGAGACAGGAAGGTGGGCTGGGGAGAAGGGATTTTAATAAACTTTGCCAGATGAAGAGGGGCAGAATTCCGGGCCAAGGAAATGCCCCGGACACAGGCACGACATCAGTACGGTGCAGTTCATGAAGAGTTAGTGACTTGTTTGGGCCAAAGTGACCAGAACTGGAAGACCTGGCAGGCCATGTTGGAGGCGCAGAGGCCTCCGTGCCAGCTGGGTCTGGACTGGGCTGGACATGTTGGGTAACAAAGAAAAGAGAGATGACAACATTTCCACTGAAGTCCAATAGTCTGGCAGTGACATCCAGGCTGCCTCGGGGAGGCAGTATGAGCGTCATTTTGCAAACGATGACCCCAGTGGGCTCCCAGCAGGCACAGGAGCATTCCTATGGAAATCTTTCAATAATTCACACTGCTGATTCTGTTCTTCACAAAACTCAGCTATCTGTTCTTGCAGAGATAAAATTTTGGCTAACACCTGTCCCAGTGATAGCCAGTGTACTTTAGAATGATGTGGCAGATCTGTGCTGAATACTTCATTGCTCAGCTTTACTGTGTTAGCAAACGGACAATGCTGTGTTACCTTTGCATAAGTCTAGTTAACAATACTTATAACTTGTCACAAGGTGTTATTTAAAATAGTAGCTTTAGCACAGAGGTTTTGCTGATGCAAGGTACAATGAAAAAACATGAGAGCATCTGGCTCTGTGAATACTCTTTTATTTGTGCTATAAACCCTTGGTGTTTTCCTGTCAGAGAAGGTACGCTGTCTCTATGTGCCCTCACGGAATGTACCAAGTCAGTCCTTCACAACGCTTACCTTAGAAGTTGCTGAAGAGATCTTTTCCCTGTGTCCTGTTTGCAGGACTGCCCAAAGTGAGCAACTCTTTGTAGCAAAGAAAATCTTAAATATAAAACCCACGGCCACTCACTAGTATCAGTTGGTTCATCCAAAGCAAATGGGTAATATATATTTTTCATTTGAAGTATTGCCTGAAGTTGTTCTGTAAAATCAAAGGCTGCTGATAATAATATATATTTTTCATGCTGCTGATCAGTTTTGGTTCTCCCTGAAGGAGGCAGTTTGTCCTTTCAAACCTTATCAGGGTCTATGCATCCTGCGACTTCAACCCCAATGATTCTTTCACAATGTCTGAATGGCTTCCCTTCTGCCCCCCGCCCCCCACCAGTAAGTATATAACCTGCTTTGGAAGTTGCTCCGGGGCATAGTCCAGGTTTACTGGACTATGAAAGAACTGTCTCTGCCTCTGCTTTACATCTTTTAATTTCTTCAATCCAACCCCATGCCCTTCTCCTCTGATTTAGAATATCGGTGGTCCTTACAAGTGTTATAATGCTGGTGAGTATTGAATTTCTTTAACGTTGATATTGCAATATCATGAAGCAGGCAAATCATTTTATCATCAGCACAAACGAGATAATGTTGCTATTCCCAATACTCATTAAAAAATCTGTTTCCTCCCTTCAGTGTTCTCTTGGTCTTCTTTGACCTGATGGGCTGTTAAGCAGCCAGAATTAAAAAATACTTTTGAACTGTGCAACTATTCACAGATTCTACTTCAAACAGAAACACAGTGCACCATCGTCAAATGCTGATAACAGACTGGTGTACCCGATCCCCATAAACTCCCGCCAACCAGCCTTCTGCAGTGGTGGTGCCTGTGTGTGTGTGGACTTAGGACTAAACGTGAGTGTAGCAGCTGATGATTGTCAATTATTTACCCCTTATGGCTTACTGATGTTCTAGTTCTGCCAGTCGATCTGGGAGCATTATTTAGTTGACACTTATTTTATTCTTTGGTATTTTAAATATGTTCATTTTAAAAATAAAAAATATATGAAAGAAGAACAATAAAATTGTTATGTTAAATATGGATTCAGTCAAAAGGCTATACTTCAGGACCTAGAAGGCCACATGTAACTTAGGGCCATAGGTTCCCCACCCATGGGCTAACATTATTCAAAAGGAAACAAATGATAATTATGGGAAATATAAACACTTGACAGGTCATATGCAATCAGGTACATGGTGCTAGCTGTTTCGTGGCAATATAAAAATTTTCTTTTTTTTTTTTTGGAGACAGAGTTTCACTTAGTTGCCCTCAATAGAGTGCCATGACATCACAGTTCACAGCGACCTCAAACTCTTAGGCTCAAGTGATTCTCTTGCCTCTCTACCATTGCCATCCTCCATCCTCCTGAGTAGCTGGGACTACAGGCTCCCCCCTCAGTGCCTTTTTAGATACGAGGTCTCTCTTTGGCTCAAGTTGGTCTCAAACTCCTGAGCTCAGGCAGTCCACCCACCTCGACCTCCTAGAGGTGGGCCACCATGCCCAGCTTTAAAAATTGTCTTTTAATAGGATAGAAACATTTACAAAGGAACTTGAAGTATCTTCTGAAGACAGACCTATTATCAGCACTTAGAAAGACCACGTTCCTCCCTCCCCACGCTCTTGTCCTGCTGGATGGTGTTGCCTATGCAAGCTTGGCAACTTTTAGGCCAGTGGCCCCTGCTATTAGAGCCTTCCCAGGAACCTGTGTGCAGCACTGTGGGGGCAGCTCCTCAGCAGGTGAGGATTCCTAGGAAGACCTACTGTTAAAATGATCATCACAAATCTATCAATGAAGGTTTTGTTTTATTTTACTTCAGAAATAAGATAGCTTTTGGAATGTTTCTGCTTACACACTGTTTATGCCTTGTGGCACGACTATACTTAGATAATCTAAATAATTGCTCCTTCCAAATACTAAGAGAATCCAACTTTTTAGATAAAGTGAAAAGAAAGGAGAGGTAATTTTGATACATGGAGCATTTCGATAAGGTAGGTGCAGTGTAGATGGAGGAGAGGTTTTGGGGAGATGCCACCAACTCGCCTGATGATTTGGGGTGCGTGTAGGTAGGAAGGAGCCTGTGTGTGCTGCGATTCTCACTGAGGAGGGAGGCATGTGAAGGGTGCAAAGGACCTGGGCTCATGGGTCTCTGCTCCGTCCTCATCTGCTTGCAAATTCCTCAATCTCCCTGTGCTTCAGTTTTTCCCTTGTGAAATGGGACAATGACAGGGACAATGACAGCTTCTTCCCCTGTGAAATGGGACCTTGACTCCTCCTACCTCGCAGGAGTCAATGCCCATGAAAGGTAAGGACAGTGCACGTCTAAAAGGAGGCAAGCAATAAACAGGTGTAAGCTGAGAGACATCTGCAAAGGGGTCCTCTGATGTCCCCGTTATTTGGGTTATCTCTTTATCAAACACGGTTCAGTGCCTCTATATTTACTATATTCCTTCAGTTTTACTTTGTAGAGGAAAAAATATTCCTTTTCAGTATGCCAACATTTTCTTAAACTATTCTGGTGCTTTGTCATTTTGTCTAAAGTGCTTGAAGAACAGAAGTCATTTGTGAAGGACACAGGACAGAGAGTTGGCTGGTTAAACTGGGCACAGATCAACGTCTGCCAGCCATTCAGGGGACTTCAAAATAGGTCAGAATGCCTTTATAGAAAATGACACCATCTTTCTGGGTTTCAATTTGATAATAAATCCAGGACATAAGAACATAAAATGCTGAAAATTTCATCTTCATTAGAATACCATTGTACTTCCAAATGACTTCAAAATAAGTCCATGTTTATAAAATGACTATAGATATGTATATAAGCTGATTTAATACCAGTGTGTAAAATTTATTGACAGCACGCTTATCAATTAAAGTCTTTGACAATTTTTTAAGGAAAAAATATTATCTGTGTAGCAGATTCTCTGCTTTCAGAGTTTAACCTTAGGCCACACACCTGCATGGCTTTTATAGCCAACATAATATTTACAATCACGTTACTTTGACATTTTAGAATTATATCCCAGTGACACACAGAAAAATACACAGTTAGTGCAGCAGGTTGTAATTTTGGAAACAAGCATCTTAATTTACAATATCAAATATTTTTTAAAATGTTGCTGTGTTTTATTTTCTATAAAAAAGACTGAGCTTCTTAGCCTGTAGTATAAAGAATATTTCCTTCAACTCAGTCAAGGTTACAGACAAAATTGAAGCCCGCAGAGAATGAAAGTCTCATTCTCGAGATTCTCATTAAGCAGTTTGTGGAGCTGGTGTCCCTTTTCTCCCGGTGAACCCTGCCTCTGCCACGTCTGCCAGGGAGGACTGAGTACTTCTGTTTAGGACGTTTTTTGCTCTTCTGCTCTTTGAGTCTCTAACTCTCTCGCGTCCCAGATTCTCCTTGCTCCTGGGTTCTCTGGACTTTGTGCTTACTTCTGCTTGTTATTATTTTACCTGGCCATTTCTGCAGACCTGGTTATGCCATCATGTTCTGGCTGCTAAGATATGTCTTAAGACAAGTTTGCATGGTCTACAAAGATGGATGCAGTTCCCTTGACTCACTTTCAATACCTGACATCATCCACCTCCTATGAGTAAGTCTTAATCAAACTCTGCTGACTACATGAATTATTCTGTCTTAATTTTGAGAGTAATACTCTGAAGTATATGGTTGCTGAATTCTATTTCATTGCACAACAACCAGGGTCAACCTCATATGCAAACCTGCAAAATATTTCATTTTTATTAAGGATTTATGATGTAACAGGCTCCTGACATCCATATAGATTCCTGAACTTAAAGACATGCTGTTGGCTCCGGGCGTTTCCAGCTGCCACAGCCTGTGCGTCCAGCTCTGGAAGCCTCTCCTGCCCTTTCTAAGGGAAGGGAGCTCTCTGCACCGGCAGGGCACTTGGCACACACCTCTTTGTTTATATCCTGTCACCCTCACTGAACTGTGAACCCCGGGTGGCATAGTCTGTCCATTCTTTTTTGATCCATCACATTTCATATCAGTTCATGATACAAAGGCCACTTCATATTTGTTGAATGAATTAATCAATGAGAAGATCGTCAAATGACCTCCCACTGCCAGTCCCACTCAGCGCCGGCTCACTCTCCAGGGTGCGCCCGGCTCTCCCTGCTACAGAAAGGCTCTGTCCACGTCACTCTGCTGCAAAAGGCCCTTCCCTGGCTGTGTGCAGGCATCTCCCAAACCTCCTGCCATGCATACTCAGTCATCAGCATCTGTCCCAAGTTCTCTTCCAGCTTCACATTCTGACATTTCACTCTCAAGTCTTAAGCTCCAGTCACAGCAGACACTTGCTAAATATGTCCTACTTTTCCAGCTGCTTGGAGTGCTTTTCCATTCTGAGGTTTATCTCTTTATTCTTTATGAAATCTTACGAGTGCCCATCTCTCTCCCTACTGTAGAGTGCAGATTTCGGAGCTTAAGTCCAAATTCTGCCATAGCCTCTGCCTTGAATTAGTTATATGACCTTAGGCAAGTCACCCAGCTTCTGCATTAAAATAGGGGTGATGACAGTACAGACTTCAACTGTCTGTGGTAAACAATATATTACTTAATTTATGTAAACCATTTAGAGCACTGCCTGGTACGTGTTAATCATTATCATTGCCACTTCACTATAATAGCATTAGACAGATTATATTCTAATTACATGAGTAGTCATCCTGTGTGCCCAAATATTTACCTATTTGGGAATATGAATGATATCTCCGCTTGCCTTCCTAGCTGAAGCAAGAAAGCGCCTCCTTGTCAGGGTGGAAATCACATGTGCCCAGCCTGGGGTGCTAGGGCGCTGGGGCCCTTGAGTGCTGGGGCGCTGGGGTCCTGGGGTCCTGGGGCCCTGGGGTGCTGGGGTCCTGGGGCCCTGGGGTGCTGGAGTGCTGGATTGCTGGGGTCCTGGGGCCCTGGGGTGCTGGGGCCCTGGGGTGCTGGGGTGCTGGGGCCCTGGGGTGCTGGGACCTTGGGGTGCTGGGGTCCTGGGGCCCTAGGGTGCTGAGGCGCTGGGGCCTTGGGGTGCTGGGGTGCTGGGGTGCTGGCAGAGGACAGCGCTAGGCTGTTGTGCTTTGTTTCTCAGAGCACTAGCCAAGGAAATTTCAAGTCACAGCAGAGACTGGCAATGACAGCTCAAAGCCTGGGACAGGATGAGGATCACTGGCGAATCACATCAGTACCCACGTGAACTGAGTTTGAGAGTCGGCCAGCAGCCGTGCTTCAGAGACGTGCTTCATGACAGCAACAGTCATGCTAAGAGAACCATCTCCAACCACAACATGAGCAGGTGAGGGGCCCTCCAGGCTCACTGCAAGTCTATAGGAGCCAGAAGAGAGGGGCGGGAAGGGAAAAAGGGAAGTGATGCCCTGAGGCCAGAGTGGCCTCAGATGCCCTTTCCCACTCTCTGCTCCTCTCCCATGCCCAGATCCCACCAGTGGAGAAAGAATCTCCAAAGGAAAAAGGACACAGGTACAGACAACAAAGAGGACAGTGTCCAGACGTGTGAGGCGTTTACTCCCAGCACCTCTCGGGCACACATGTGCACACACATGCACACACACGTGCACACACACACTCTGATTACAGCTCACCCCTCTCATTAAGTCTGTCGTGTGCCTGCCTTATATCTAGCCTGGAAGCCAGTGCGGCCCAGGGTGTCACGTAGACCCTGTGGATCATAGATGGATGGAAGGAAAAATGAGTGAATTGCTTTTTAATTTGCTCCACCTTCTCAAGATCAAGTGCTTTCTATTTTAGTGGTTTTTTATTTTCTGGAAACTTCTGCAAAGTATGTCAAACCAGGGTTGGTTCTAGGCCTGCTAGACCACCTGGGCTGAAGAGTCATTTTTTGTGACTTTAGCTCCTTCATTTCTGCCTCTCCCCTTGATTCACCAGTGAGAGCCGGCCTGCAGTGAGGGTACAATGATGTTCCAAAGGTGGGATGTGACGGAACTGCCCCCTCATCACTCCTAACTGACTTAGGGTCATTGTTCTCTTGTTAACTGAAGGGGCCTTTGGTTTCATTTAGTCCCCTACAGTCAGTTCACAAGACTGTTCACTACACAGGCACAGCTTATTGGGGTTATCAGATCTCGCCTCCTCCCAGCCTCTTGCGTTCCAGACCACCACCACTTATCAGATGGGTACAGTTTCCAGTCACGGTGGAATTCTCTACAAGGCCTGCAACTACGGGAAGCAGGAGCCACAGAATTCCTGAATGCAGATTCCTTATTGTCTAGATAGTTTTCACACACAGAGAGACAAAAAAGAGAAACAATTGACCAGAATAATTTTGCATGCTTCAGGTGTTTAAGCCTTTAGTCCTGCAATGGCATTAACAATTAATTTTAGTGGATCAATTCAACACTTTTGAGCACATTGATTTAGCAAATTAAAATATTAATCATGTCATTACATTTTTTTTTTGTCCTTTGAGACAGCATCTCCCTCTGTTGTCCAGACTAGAGTACAGTGGCATCAGCCTAGCTCACAGCAATCTCAGACCCCTGGGCTCTACTCATACTCCTGCCTCAGCCTCTGGAGTAGCTGGGACAATAGGCGCCCACCACAATGTCTGGCTAGGTTTTCTATTTTTAGAAGAAATGTAGTCTTGCTTTTCTCAGGCTGGTCTTGAACTCCTGAGCTCAAGGGATCCGCTCATGTTGGCCTCCCAGACTGCTAGGATGACAGGTGTGAGCCACCATGCCCAGCCCATTACATTTTGATTAGGATGAAGGCAACATTCGAAATTATTAAGATCACCAATGACAGTAAAAGGCAAGTTTCTCCCACCATTCCTCCTAGTGGTGTGCAGGGAGGTGTGTAACGACTAGCTCAGGGGGACGGGCCTGCTGATGTAGCGGTTTTGCTAGTTTTATGGGATACATTTCAAGCTACCACTCTGAAATCGCTGGGAGGAAACGCATGTAATCAGCTCTCACAAGCTGTAAGGAAGTATTGTGACTGTGTCTTAATAAAATTCTGGCTAATTCTACACATCTAGAGAAATATAGTTTTCTTCTTCTTTTTTTCTTTTTTCAACTTTTTTTTATTAAATCATAGCAGTGTACATTAATACTATCATGGGGTACAGCGTACTGTTTCTGTATACAATTTGAAGTACTTTCATCCAACTGGTTAACATAGCCTTCATGTCTTTTTCTTGGTTATTGTGTTAAGACATTTATATTCTACTTTTAAAGAGATTCACATGTACCCGTATAGGATTAACCAAACAATTCCTGCATATGTGCATATTATATGGCCAAGAACAGAACGGCCACACTAACCCACGAGGTGCTCCAGCTGTCTCCTGACTGCCCCGACTGCTCCGCCTCCAGAGCACAGGTGTATTCTAGTGACCGTGATGCACACGTGACTCTGTGCTGTTTACATCAGAACGAGACTTTATCTCCCTCACACTCAGTGAAATGAAACTAACTGAATATAAAAGAAATGAGAAAATACAAACCAAGAAATAGATAAAAAGTTTTATTTCACTGAAGTTATTAAAACTAATTTTCCTCCTAGTTGTATGACATTTTTGGTAGCTATCACTCACGAAATTCTTTTCCTTTCACAATTACTTTGCTCTGGTTCCTCATTTACTACGGGGAGGTCTGAAGCTACAGCTGACAAGTGCCGCCTCAGTAGTACCAGTTAGGCTGGCTTGGCTGCATGAACCGAGCAGTCCCCGGTCAGAGCAGCTGTGCAGTGCGGGGTTGATCAGGCAGTTCAAGAGCATCACACAGCGAGGCTCTTCCCAGATTGCCTCTGTGCCACTCACAGAGGGTCAGCTGGCTCCCCTTTTGATCACAAAATGGTTGCAGAAGCTCTGGATGGGACAACACCTAGAAGAAGAATTATGAAAACCTTCTCAGATACCACCCCTTTCCTTTGCTCCCTTAAACGTGAATCAGTAGATCCTTCCTTATCCAAAGCAGGCAGGGCACAGGCATGACCTCAAAGCCTCATGCTGCTGTCTTTAACCTCTCACTGCACGGAGTAAGGAACTCCACTCAAAGTGTCTGCCACAGAAAGTAACCCAGAGACCCTGAAAGGAGAGTTAGGAACAGGCCGCGATGTGCTCAGAGAAGCTGGCGTGGAACAGGAGGCCTGCTGGTTTCCTGTTGCTGGGAGCTACGCCTGCTCTACCAGCTCCCCACACCTCAGTGGCCTAGAACAACGCAAAGCTACTGCTTAGAATTCCGGGAAATCAAAGGTCTGACATGGTTCCACAAGTTAACCTCAGGTGCTAGTGGGCCCCCTTGGCTCTGGAGGCTTCAGGGAGGAATCTGTCCCTTTCCTTTTTCTGTCTAGAGACTTCTGCATTCCTTCTGCCTCCTTCCTCCATCTTCAAGCCCGTGACTGGGCTTCTTCCCCAGTTACAGCTCCTCTCTTTGGTTTTGACATCCTTGCCTTCCTCTTTAAAAGAACTTGCCATGGTGCTCACACTGAGTCCTCTGGGATAACCCAGACTCACAGGTTCTGGGAATTAGGATGTGAGAATGTTTGGGGGCCTTTATCCCCCTGTCTACCACCATTGGGCACCGTAAATGATGCTCCTGACAAATTTCTGAGAAAACTGTAACATTACTTCAAAAGCAAGACTTGACTTAAAATTGGAATGACTAAACACTGTAAAAATAATTGAGACCACTGAGGTCAATGTGCACATGGCCCTGAGACAATTGAGATCAGCGTGCACACAGCCCTGAGACCACTGAGATCAGCATGCACATGGCCCTGAGACCACTGAGATCAGCATGCACATGGCTCTGAGACCACCGAGATCAACGTGCACATGGCCCTGAGACCATTGAGATCAGCGTGCACACGGCCCTGAGACCACTGAGATCAGCATGCACATGGCCCTGAGACCACCGAGATCAGCATGCACATGGCTCTGAGACCACCGAGATCAACTTGCACACGGCCCTGAGACCACTGAGATCAGCGTGCACACGGCCCTGAGACCACTGAGATCAGCGTGCACATGGCCCTGAGACCACTGAGATCAGCATGCACATGGCCCTGAGACCACTGAGATCAGCATGCACATGGCCCTGAGACCACTGAGATCAGC